>NC_091329.1:23313599-23353599 GCF_038502225.1 Cherax quadricarinatus
ATAAACACTAGTACCTCTGTACTAGCATGTGCAATGTACAGACCTCAGTGGCAACATGCAGACCCTATCAACTTCCTAATGGAAAATATTGACTCCCTTCTGCTACAACACAACTGTCAACATATTATAATTGTTGGTGACCTCAACCAGCACCTTATACAGAGGGACTTTGATGACCTTCTTGCAGTGTTTGACATGAGAAACTTTGTTGATTTCCCTACTCATATCTCTGGCTCCTCCCTTGACCCAGTAGTGAGTGATCTGGCAGAAGGCATAGTCACTTGTCAACCCCTCGGCTACGTTGGATCGTCTGACCACAAGGCTGTTTTTACCACACTTAAGATCCCAACAGAACGAGGTGAGGAGTCCACACGCACAACCTGGCTATGGGAAAGAGGTAATTGGCCAGCCCTTTGCTCTGAGCTCGCCACCACCGACTGGAATGCTCTTCTCCAGGGGGATGTTGACAACCAAGTGAAAGCCTTCACTGGACACATCCTTAATCTGCAACAAGAACACATTCCTCACCGGCAATATGTGACAAAGCCTACAGATCAGCCTTGGTTTGGCTTTCGTTGTAGAGAGGCTGCTACTGCTAAGTACAAAGCATGGCGAAGGTATAAGAGACATCCTACCACCTATAACAGGAACTTGCACATGCAAGCCTGTAGGCATATGGGTGATGTTCAAAAGTGGGCCATTGCTAAATGGGAGGTGGACACTAAAAGAAAGTTAGCATCAGGTAGGGTAGGCTCCAAAACCTGGTGGTCCCTGGTCAAGGACAGACAAGGTTATCTGCCTGATGAACTTATTCCACCTCTAAATCGACAGGATGGGACCACCTCTACTAGTAGTCAAGAGAAGGCGGACCTCTTTGCTGAACACTTTGCTACCAAAATGCAAGTTCCTGATCCAGCAAGGGACCCTCCTTGGCTAGCTGCAAGAACTGTGTCAAAACTGTCAGTGGTGACAATAAGGCAGGAGGAGGTGCATTTCCTTCTTAAATCACTTGACCAAGAAAAGGCTGTGGGCCCAGACAAGTTGAGCCCAAGATTGTTGAGAAGATGTGCAGACGAGCTAGCAGCACCTCTAACTCGCATCTTTCAGCACTGCCTAGTACAGTGCAAATGGCCCTCTCCATGGAAAGAGGCAAATGTAGTCCCTGTTCACAAAAAGAAGAGCAGAGCAGAAATCAGCAACTACAGACCAGTGTCACTCCTGTCAATCACTGGTAAGATCCTTGAGACAATAATCTCAAGACAAATGACAGATTTTTTTGACTACCACTCACTACTTTGTGATCGTCAATATGGCTTCAGGAAAGGTTACTCTGCTGCTGATCTGTTGTTAAACCTCTCCACTAAGTGGCACCAGTCACTGGATGAATCCAAAGTCAGCTGTGTGGTAGCACTGGACATTGCTGGCGCTTTCGACCGGGTGTGGCACCAGGGCCTCTTAGCAAAACTTCAAGCACTGGGAATTGCAGGCTCTACGCTATGTCTCCTCAGTGATTACCTTCATGGTAGATCTCTAAGTGTAGTCCTCAATGGAACGGAATCAGCAAGGCATCCTATTGGGGCAAGCGTTCCACAAGGAAGTGTGCTGGGTCCACTGTTATGGAATGTCTACTTCAACGACCTTCTTCATCTCATCCCAGAATCACATGCATATGCAGACGACTGTACACTGACATTCACTTATCCAAGAGAAGAAATGCCAGCTGCTCTAAGCTACATCAATCACCAGCTGAGAGCTATATCAGCTTGGGGAAATAGATGGCAAGTAACATTTGCACCTGAGAAAACGCAAATGATGATCGTCTCTAGGCACCATGATGGTAATGCTGGTGCAGTAGTAAGGATGAATGGGACGATGTTGGCACCTGGAGAAGAAGTTGATATCCTTGGGGTGAAATTTGACTCCAAACTAACCATGAAGAACCATGTTGTAAATCTTGCAAACAAGGCAGCCAGGAAGCTTACAGCACTTCGCCGTATCTCGCATCTGCTTGACAGTAGGGGTTGCAAGATCCTGTACGAGGCACAAGTACGCTCACACCTTGAGTATGCTCCACTTTCTTGGTTTGCCTGCCCCCCCTCTCATCTGCGACTGCTTGACAGAGTAGAGAACAGAGCAAGACGTCTCTCTCTCGCCTGGACCCATCCTGGATAGATCTGTCATTTCAGCAGAGCCTTCAACATAGGAGGGATGTGGGTGGCCTTACTGTTATGTACAAGGCCAATATTGTCAAAGTACCACACTTGGATCCACTTCGAGGACAGCGTGAAACAAGCTTTTATGCCACAAGACGGGCAGAAAGCAGCAACTTCACTCTGGCTGTACCCTTCTCCAGAACATCACTCCATCTGAGATCATACATACCCAGGATGACTCGAGTATGGAACACATTCGTACAGCATAATGATGTCAACGAGATAACGTCAGTTGATCAAATGAAAATGCTGGCCCACAGATGGCTCCAACTTCATCCTGTTCCCTACTTGTATGTCTCATAAAAATAAAAATGCTTTCAAATGAGCTGATGTAGGTAACAGCTCTTAGCTTGCCAATAAAGTTAGGAATCCTCAACCTGTAAATAGCTGTCAATAAAGCTAGGGATCCTTAACCTTGTCAAACCCTGTGTAAAAAAAAAAAAAAAAAAAAAAAAAAAAAAAAAAAAAAGAGAGAGAGAGAGAGAGAGAGAGAGAGAGAGAGAGAGAGCAGTTTCAGCACTGTGTTGAACAATGTTTGTAGCCTCATCTGTGTTGATCCCACAGTCAGTTCCCGATACTACACTATCCTAGCGGATGCAGCATTATATTACTGGCATTCCCTCACATGAGGGATAGACTAACTAACATACACCAAGAACCTTGTCTTATATCTTTATCTTTAAGGTTTCCTTCAAAATGTCTGCACTCTTCCCCCCACCCTCTCAGAGCTCTCATGTACAATTCATTCTCTCGTTTAGTCCATAATGATTTCTGTTGTCATTAAGCATTTATCAGTATCAACTTCTCCACATACTTTTTATTCACATATTTCACATCTAATTCAGCCATCAATTTTATATAAGAACCCTATGTCCTGTTTCCATTATCTAATACCTTCATGTCTGTTAACCTGGTTCTTCCCAGTCGTTTATCAGCCAAGACCTCACTGTCAATGATTAAATTAATTAATTACCTAATGTATGTGGCTAGCGTCGTTATTGTTACCAAAATTGTTTGTTACAGTCATTTGATGATGGGCTCTCTGCCAGACTGGAGAGAATGGAGCACGCAGTGGAGCACCTGAAGCTGATGGAGCACATTAACAACACAGTCATTCAGGATAAACTTTTAGCCCAGACGAGGTTTAACGCAAATTTCTTCTTAGAGGCAATAGCGGAGGTAAGACTGAAATTACTAATTTAATTTTCAGTATTAATATCATGACAACATGTCCACAAATTAGAAATGAGATTTGGATGATGATTCGGTGCATCGTGGATTAATCAAGCTGCTAGTGAGGGAAAAACCCATGTGTAAATCCCTGGAAGGTCAGGATGCCGAGCGTCGAGGCGTCCAGAATTCCTTCGCAACCTGTGGCCTTGGTGTGATTTGTTCCGGCCATGGGATTGTCTTTGTATTCTTGCTAATTCCATGTTTATTTGCAGGATTATTTTATTCTTAATATATCTTTCCACACAACAGTAAAAATACATTAGTGTTTACGGGACACCATCTATGGTGTCCCGTAGCCTTCAAGTTAAGACATACCCAGCGATGCCTCTCTCATTCCTCGCCGGCCAAACCTGCTGACACCAGCTTTCCTCTGGACTGGTTTGGCTCCTCTCATCTCTCTCTGCCTGTACTTGATTTCCCCAAATATATGTAAGTCCTACGATACCTAGGGTTTCACTCCAACCCTCAAGCTTTTCTACACGCTACCTGACGACTCAGGGGATCGAATCCACTGTAGGGCTGGAAAACATTAGGACGTGTTGCCATAAGACACCTACTTCCCATGTTCAACCATCAGTAAAATGAGTACCTGGGTGTTAGTCGACTGGTGTGGGTCGCATCCTGGGACAAAACTGACCTAATTTGCCCGAAATGCTCAGCATAACAAGCGGCTTTCTATATAGTAGTATGTCATTGATGTCAGCTAGGATTGTATACCTTGGTACATGTACTTGTTGAATTATTATTATTATTATTATTATTATTATTATTATTATTATTATTATTATTATTATCTTCAATGGTTTCAGTGTGAACAGTAAACCCGTGATTTACTTCCACCATTTGTGCCAGCAACTGGCTCCTTGAATTTAACCCTGCCAAATGCAAAGTCATGAAGATTGGGGAAGGGCAAAGAAGGCCGCAGACACAGTATAGTCTAGATGGCCAAAGACTGCAAACCTCACTCAAGGAAAAAGATCTGGTGGTGAGTATAATACCGAGCACATCTCCTGAGGCACACATCAGTCAGATAACTGCTGTAGCATATGGGCGCCTGGCAAACCTAAAGATAGCGTTCCGATACTTCAGTAAGGAATCGTTCAAGACTCTGTACACCATTTACGTCAGGCCCATACTGGAGTATGCAGCACCAGTTTGGAATCCACACCTGGTCAAGCATGTCAAGAAATTAGAGAAAGTGCAAAGGTTTGCAACAAGACTAGTCCCAGAGCTAGGGGGATTGTCCTACGAAGAGAGGTAGAGGGAAATCGGCCTTACGACACTGGAGGACAGGAGGGTCAGGGGAGAAATAATAACGCGGAATACACAAGGTGGACAAAGACAGGATGTTCCAGAGATGGGACACAGAAACAAGAGGTCACAATTAAAAATTGAAGACTCAGATGAATCAAAAGGATGTTAGGAAGTATTTCTTCAGTCATAGAGTAGTCAGGCAGTGGAATAGCCTAGAAAGTGACGTAGTGGAGGCGGGAACCATACATAATTTTAAGACTAGGTTTGATAAAGCCCATGGAGCAGGGAGAGAGAGGACCTAGTAGCAATCAGTGAAGAGGCAGGGCCAGGAGCTATAAATCGACCCCTGCAACCCCAAATAGGTGAGTATACACACACACACACACACACACACACACACACACACACACACACACACAGGTGGGAGGTGGGATACACCAACAAGGGACATGATACATAAAACCGAGGAGGAGGTGAAGAGGCTGCTAATCGAACTAGATATCTCAAAGGTAATGGGCCTACATAATAATCTCTCCATGAGTCCTAAGAGAGGGAGCAGAGGAGCTTCTATCGAAACAGGGCGACTACCTGAGGCATGGAAAACAACAAATATATCCCAATTTTTAAAAAGGGGAGAGACACCCAGCATTAAACTACAGAACAGTGTCACTGACATGTGTTGTATGCAGACACTTCAAACCTCACTCAAGGAAAAGGATCCTGGGGTGAGTATAACACCGGGCACATCTCTGGAGGCGCACATCAACCAAATAACTGCTGCAGCATATGGGCGCCTAGCAAACCTAAGAACAGCATTCCGACATCTTAATAAGGACTCGTTCAGGACCCTGTGCACTGTGTATGTCAGGCCCCACATTGGAGTATGCAGCACCAGTTTGGAACCCACACCTAGCCAAGCATGTAAGGAAGCTAGAGAAAGTGCAAAGATTTGCAACAAGACTAGTCCCAGAGCTACGGGTTATGTCCTACGAGAAGAGGTTAAGGGAGATCGGCATGACGACATTGGAGGACAGGAAAGATAGGAAGGGTATGATAACGACTTATAAAATACTGAGAGGAATCAACAAGGTGGACAGAGACAGAATGTTCCAGAGATTGGACACAGCAACAAGGGGTCACAGTTTGAAGTTGAAGACTCAGATGAATCAAAGGGATGTTAGGAAGTATTTTTTCAGTCACAGAGTTGTCAGGAAGTGGAATAGTTTGTGAAGTGATGTATTGGAGGGAGGATCCATACATAGCGTTAAGAAGAGGCATGATAAAGCTCATGGAGCGGGAAGTGATCCAGTAGCATCCAGTGAAGAGGCGGGGCCAGGAACTATGACTCGACCCCTGCAACCACAATTAGGTGGGCACACACACACGCACATATATATTATATATATATATATATATATATATATATATATATATATATATATATATATATATATATATATATATATACATATATACTATATATATATTATATATATATATATATATATATATATATATATATATATATATATATATATATATATATATATATATATATATATATATATATATATTCAACAAGTGGGCCGTCTCCCACCGAGGCAGGGTGACCCAAAAAAGAAAGAAAATCCCCAAAAAGAAAATGCTTTCATCATCATTCAACACTTTCACCACACTCACACATTATCACTGTTTTTGCAGAGGTGCTCAGAATACAACAGTTTAGAAGCATATACGTATAAAGATACACAATATATCCCTCCAAACTGCCAATATCCCAAACTCCTCCTTTAAAGTGCAGGCATTGTACTTCCCATTTCCAGGACTCAAGTCCGACTATATGAAAATAACCGGTTTCCCTGAATCCCTTCACTAAATATTTCCCTGCTCACACTCCAACAGATCGTCAGGTCCCAAGTACCATTCGTCTCCATTCACTCCTATCTAACACACTCACGCACGCTTGCTGGAAGTCCAAGCCCCTCGCCCACAAAACCTCCTTTACACCCTCTCTCCAACCCTTTCGAGGACGACCCCTACCACGCCTTCCTTCCCCTATAGATTTATATGCTTTCCATGTCATTCTATTTTGATCCATTCTCTCTAAATGACCAAACCACCTCAACAACCCCTCTTCTGCCCTCTGACTAATACTTTTATTAACTCCACACCTTTTCCTAATTTCCACACTCCGAATTTTCTGCATAATATTTACACCACACATTGCCCTTAAACAGGACATCTCCACTGCCTCCAACTGTCTCCTCGCTGCTGCATTTACCACCCAAGCTTCACACCCATATAAGAGTGTTGGTACTACTATACTTTCATACATTCCCTTCTTTGCCTCCATAGATAACGTTTTTTGACTCCACATATACCTCAATGCACCACTCGCCTTTTTTCCCTCATCAATTCTACGATTAACCTCATCCTTCATAAATCCATCTGCCGACACGTCAACTCCCAAGTATCTGAAAACATTCACTTCTTCCATACTCTTCCTCCCCAATTTGATATCCAATTTTTCTTTATCTAAATCATTTGATACCCTCATCACCTTACTCTTTTCTACGTTCACTTTCAACTTTCTACCTTTACACACATTCCCAAACTCATCCACTAACCTTTGCAATTTTTCTTTAGAATCTCCCATAAGCAAGCAAGCACAGTACCATCAGCAAAAAAGTAACTGTGTCAATTCCCATTTTGAATTTTATTCCCCAAAATTAATCCCACCCCTCTCCCGAACACCCTAGCATTTACTTCCTTTACAACCCCATCTATAAATATATTAAACAACCATGGTGACATTACACATCCCTGTCTAAGACCTACTTTTACTGGGAAGTATTCTCCCTCTCTTCTACACACCCTAACCTGAGCCTCACTATCCTCATAAAAACTCTTTACAACATTTAATAACTTACCACCTATTCCATATACTTGCAACATCTGCCACATTGCTCTTCTATCCACTCAATCATATGCCTTTTCTAAATCCATAAATGCAATAAAAACTTCCCTACCTTTATCTAAATACTTTTCACATATATGCTTCAATGTAAACACTTGATCTACACATCCCCTACCCACTCTAAAACCTCCTTGCTCATCCGCAATCCTACAATTCTCTAATCCTCTAATTCTTTCAGTTATAACCCTACCGTACACTTTTCCTGGTATACTCAGTAAACTTATTCCTCTATAATTTTTACAATCTCTTTTGTCCCGCTTCCCTTTATATAAAGTGACTATACATGCTTTCCCCCAATCCCTAGGTACCTTCCCCTCTTTCATACATTTATTAAACAAAAGTACCAACTACTCCAACACTATATCCCCCCCCCCTGCTTTTAACATATCTGTCATGATCCCATCAGTTCCAGCTGCTTTACCCCCTTTCATTCTACGTAATGCCTCACGTACCTCCCTGACCAGTGCATGAAATTACCGCCTCTCTTTCTTCCTTAACATTTAAAAGTTCCTCAAAATATTCTCGCCATCTACCTAATACCTCCATCTCCCCATCTACTAACTCCCCTGCTCTGTTTTTAACTGACAAATCCATACTTTCCCTATGCTTTCTTAACTTGTTTAACTCACTCCAAATTTTTTTCTTATTTTCATTAAAATATCTTGACAGTGCCTCTCCCACTCTATCATCTGCTCTCCTTTTGCACTCTCTCACCACTCTCTTCACCTTTCTTTTACTCTCAATATACTCTGCTCTTTTTATAACACTTCTGCTTTGTAAAAACCTCTCATAAGCTACCTTTTTCTCTTTTATCACACCCTTTACTTCATCATTCCACCAATCACACCTCTTTCCTCCTGCCCCTACCCTCCTATAACAAACTTCTGCCCCACATTCTAATACTGCATTTTTAAAACTCTTCCAACCCTCTTCAACCCCCCCCCCCCACTACTCACCTTTGCACTAGCCCACCTTTCTGCCAATAGTCGCTTATATCTCACCCGAACTTCCTCCTCCCTTAGTTTATACACTTTCACCTCCCTCTTACTTGTTGTTGCCACCTTCCTCTTTTCCCATCTACCTCTTACTCTAACTGTAGCTACAACTAAATAATGATCCAATATATCAGTTGCCCCTCTATAAACATGTACATCCTGGAGCCTACCCATCAACCTTTTATCCACCAATACATAATCTAATAAACTACTTTCATTACGTGCTACATCATACCTTGTATACTTATCCTCTTTTTCATAAAATATGTATTACTTATTACCAAATCTCTTTCTACACATAGATCAATTAAAGGCTCCTCATTTACATTTACCCCTGGCACCCCAAATTTACCTACTACTCCCTCCATAATATTTTTACCCACTTCAGCATTGAAATCCCCAACCACCACTACTCTCACACTTGATTCAAAACTCCCCACGCATTCACTCAACATTTCCCAAAATCTCTCTCTCTCCTCTACACTTCTCTCTTCTCAAGGTGCATACACGCTTATTATAACCCACTTTTCACATCCAATCTTTATTTTACTCCACATAATCCTTGAATTAATACATTTATAGTCCCTCTTTTCCTGCCATAGCTTATCCTTCAACATTATTGCTACTCCTTCTTTAGCTCTAACTCTGTTTGAAACCCCTGACCTAATCCCATTTATTCCTCTCCATTGAAACTCTCCCACCCCCTTCAGCTTTGTTTCACTTAAAGCCAGGACATCCAGCTTCTTCTCATTCATAACATCCACAATCATCTCTTTCTTATCATTTGCACAACATCCACGCACATTCAGACTTCCCACTTTGACAATTTTCTTCTTCTTATTCTTTTTAGTAATTATTACAGGAAAAGGGGTTACTAGCCCATTGTTCCCGGCATTTTAGTTGACTTTTACAACACGCATGGCTTACTGAGGAAAGATTCTTATTCCACTTCCCCATGGATATAAAAGGAAAAGTAATAAGACCAAGAACTGTTAAGATAAAATCAAAGAAAACTCAGATGAGTGTGTATAAATAAACGTGTACATGTATGTGTAGTGTGACCTAAGTGTAAGTAGAAGTAGCAAGACATGCCTGTAATCTTGCATATTTATGAGACAGACAAAAGACACTAGCAATCCTACCATCATGTAAAACAATTACAGGCTTTCGTTTTACACTCACTTGGCAGGATGGTAGTACCTCCCTGGGTGGTTGCTGTCTACCAACCTACTACATATCTGGAGTTTACCTGGAGAGAGTTCCGGGGGTCAACGCCCCCGCGGCCCGGTCTGTGACCAGGCCTCCTGGTGGATCAGAGCCTGATCAACCAGGCTGTTGCTGCTGGCTGCACGCAAACCAACGTACGAGCCACAGCCCGGCTGGTCAGGAACCGACTTTAGGTGCTTGTCCAGTGCCAGCTTGAAGACTGCCAGGGGTCTGTTGGTAATCCCCCTTATGTATGCTGGGAGGCAGTTGAACAGTCTCGGGCCCCTGACACTTATTGTATGGTCTCTTAACGTGCTAGTGACACCCCTGCTTTTCATTGGGGGGATGTTGCATCGTCTGCCAAGTCTTTTGCTTTCGTAGTGAGTGATTTTCGTGTGCAAGTTCGGTACTAGTCCCTCTAGGATTTTCCAGGTGTATATAATCATGTATATCTCCCGCCTGCGTTCCAGGGAATACAGTTTTAGGAACCTCAAGCGCTCCCAGTAATTGAGGTGTTTTATCTCCGTTATGCGCACCGTGAAGGTTCTCTGTACATTTTCTAGGTCAGCAATTTCACCTGCCTTGAAAGGTGCTGTTAGTGTGCAGCAATATTCCAGCCTAGATAGAACAAGTGACCTGAAGAGTGTCATCATGGGCTTTGCCTCCCTAGTTTTGAAGGTTCTCATTATCCATCCTGTCATTTTTCTAGCAGATGCGATTGATACAGTGTTATGGTCCTTGAAGGTGAGATCCTCTGACATGATCACTCCCAGGTCTTTGACGTTGGTGTTTCGCTCTATTTTGTGGCCAGAATTTGTTTTGTACTCTGATGAAGATTTAATTTCCTCGTGTTTACCATATCTGAGTAATTGAAATTTCTCATCGTTGAACTTCATATTGTTTTCTGCAGCCCACTGAAAGATTTGGTTGATGTCCGCCTGGAGCCTTGCAGTGTCTGCAATGGAAGACACTGTCATGCAGATTCGGGTGTCACCTGCAAAGGAAGACACGATGCTGTGGCTGACATCCTTGTCTATGTCGGATATGAGGATGAGGAACAAGATGGGAGCGAGTACTGTGCCTTGTGGAACAGAGCTTTTCACCGTAGCTACCTCGGACTTTACTCTGTTGACGACTACTCTGTGTTCTGTTAGTGAGGAAATTATAGATCCATCGACCGACTTTTCCTGTTATTAATTTAGCACGCATTTTGTGCGCTATTACGCCATGGTCACACTTGTCGAAGGCTTTTGCAAAGTCTGTATATATTACATCTGCATTATTTTTGTCTTCTAGTGCATTTAGGACCTTGTCGTAGTGATCCAATAGTTGAGACAGACAGGAGCGACCTGTTCTAAACCCATGTTGCCCTGGGTTGTGTAACTGATGGGTTTCTAGATGGGTGGTGATCTTGTTTCTTAGGACCCTTTCAAAGATTTTTATGATATGGGATGTTAGTGCTATCGGTCTGTAGTTCTTTGCTGTTGCTTTACTGCCCCCTTTGTGGAGTGGGGCTATGTCTGTTGTTTTTAGTAACTGTGGGACGACCCCCGTGTCCATGCTCCCTCTCCATAGGATGGAAAAGGCAGTTCTTGATGAACACGGAGTTCCATGAGTCTGGCCCTGGGGCAGAGTGCATGGGCATGTCATTTATCGCCTGTTCGAAGTCATTTGGCGTCATGATAACATCGTCATGATAACCAAATTTTGTGGCTCTCTCATAAAAAATTCATTTTGATCTTTGACTCTCAGTCTGGTTAGCGGCTTGCTAAAAACTGAGTCATATTGGGACTTGAGTAGCTCACTCATTTCCTTGCTGTCATCTGTGTAAGACCCATCTTGTTTAAGTAGGGGCCCAATACTGGACGTTGTTCTCGACTTTGATTTGGCATAGGAGAAGAAATACTTTGGGTTTCTTTCGATTTCATTTATGGCTTTTAGTTCTTCCCGCGATTCCTGACTCCTATAAGATTCCTTTAGCTTAAGTTCGATGCTTGCTATTTCTGTGACCAGTGTCTCCCTACGCATTTCAGATATATTGACCTATTTTAGCCGCTCTGTTATTCTTTTCCGTCACCTGTAAAGGGAGCGCCTGTCTCTTTCTATTTTACATCTACTCCTCCTTTTTCTTGTTTACCTGGAGTTTACCTGGAGAGAGTTCCGGGGGTCAACGCCCCCGCGGCCCGGTCTGAGACCAGGCCTCCTGGTGGATCAGAGCCTGATCAACCAGGCTGTTGCTGCTGGCTGCACGCAAACCAACATACGAGCCACAGCCCGGCTGATCCGGAACTGACTTTAGGTGCTTGTCCAGTGCCAGCTTGAAGACTGCCAGGGGTCTGTTGGTAATCCCCCTTATGTGTGCTGGGAGGCAGTTGAACAGTCTCGGGCCCCTGACACTTATTGTATGGTCTCTTAACGTGCTAGTGACACCCCTGCTTTTCATTGGGGGGATGGTGCATCGTCTGCCAAGTCTTTTGCTTTCGTAGTGGGTGATTTTCGTGTGCAAGTTCGGTACTAGTCCCTCTAGGATTTTCCAGGTGTATATAATCATGTATCTCTCCCTCCTGCGTTCCAGGGAATACAGGTTTAGGAACCTCAAGCGCTCCCAATAATTGAGGTGTTTTATCTCCGTTATCCGCGCCGTGAAAGTTCTCTGTACATTTTCTAGGTCGGCAATTTCACCTGCCTTGAAAGGTGCTGTTAGTGTGCAGCAATATTCCAGCCTAGATAGAACAAGTGACCTGAAGAGTGTCATCATGGGCTTGGCCTCCCTAGTTTTGAAGGTTCTCATTATCCATCCTGTCATTTTTCTAGCAGATGCGATTGATACAATGTTATGGTCCTTGAAGGTGAGATCCTCCGACATGATCACTCCCAGGTCTTTGACGTTGGTGTTTCGCTCTATTTTGTGGCCAGAATTTGTTTTGTACTCTGATGAAGATTTAATTTCCTCATGTTTACCATATCTGAGTAATTGAAATTTCTCATCGTTGAACTTCATATTGTTTTCTGCAGCCCACTGAAAGATTTGGTTGATGTCTGCCTGGAGCTTTGCAGTGTCTGCAATGGAAGACACTGTCATGCAGATTCGGGTGTCATCTGCAAAGGAAGACACGGTGCTGTGGCTGACATCCTTGTCTATGTCGGATATAAGGATGAGGAACAAGATGGGAGCGAGTACTGTGCCTTGTGGAACAGAGCTTTTCACCGTAGCTGCCTCGGACTTTACTCTGTTGACGACTACTCTCTGTGTTCTGTTAGTGAGGAAATTATAGATCCATCGACCGACTTTTCCTGTTATTCCTTTAGCACGCATTTTGTGCGCTATTACGCCATGGTCACACTTGTCGAAGGCTTTTGCAAAGTCTGTATATATTACATCTGCATTCTTTTTGTCTTCTAGTGCATTTAGGACCTTGTCGTAGTGGTCCAATAGTTGAGACAGACAGGAGCGACCTGTTCTAAACCCATGTTGCCCTGGGTTGTGTAACTGATGGGTTTCTAGATGCGTGGTGATCTTGCTTCTTAGGACCCTTTCAAAGATTTTTATGATATGGGATGTTAGTGCTATTGGTCTGTAGTTCTTTGCTGTTGCTTTACTGCCCCCTTTGTGGAGTGGGGCTATGTCTGTTGTTTTTAGTAACTGTGGGACGACCCCCGTGTCCATGCTCCCTCTCCATAGGATGGAAAAGGCTCGTGATAGGGGCTTCTTGCAGTTCTTGATGAACACAGAGTTCCATGAGTCTGGCCCTGGGGCAGAGTGCATGGGCATGTCATTTATCGCCTGTTCGAAGTCATTTGGCGTCAGGATAACATCGGATAGGCTTGTGTTAATCAAATTTTGTGGCTCTCTCATAAAAAATTCATTTTGATCTTCGACTCTCAGTCTGGTTAGCGGCTTGCTAAAAACTGAGTCATATTGGGACTTGAGTAGCTCACTCATTTCCTTGTTGTCATCTGTGTAGGACCCATCTTGTTTAAGTAGGGGCCCAATACTGGACGTTGTTCTCGATTTTGATTTGGCATAGGAGAAGAAATACTTTGGGTTTCTTTCGATTTCATTTATGGCTTTTAGTTCTTCCCGCGATTCCTGACTCCTAAAGGATTCTTTTAGCTTAAGTTCGATGCTTGCTATTTCTCTGACCAGTGTCTCCCTACGCATTTCAGATATATTGACCTCTTTTAGCCGCTCTGTTATTCTTTTCCGTCGCCTGTAAAGGGAGCGCCTGTCTCTTTCTGTTTTACATCTACTCCTCCTTTTTCTTAGAGGAATAAGCCTTGTGCATACATCGAGTGCTACCGAGTTAATCTGTTCTAGGCATAAGTTGGGGTCTGTGTTGCTTAGTATATCTTCCCAGCTTATATCGGTTAGGACTTGGTTTACTTGGTCCCACTTTATGTTTTTGTTATTGAAGTTGAATTTGGTGAATGCTCCCTCGTGACTAATCTCCTTATGTCGGTCTGGGGCTCCGCGCATACATGACTGAACCTCAATTATGTTGTGATCTGAGTATATTGTTTTTGATATGGTGATATTTCTTATCAGATCATCATTGTTAGTGAAGATGAGGTCTAGTGTATTCTCCAGTCTAGTAGGCTCTATTATTTGCTGGTTTAAATTGAATTTTGTGCAGAGATTTAAAAGCTCGCGTGAGTGTGAGTTTTCATCAGAGCTGCCTCCTGGTGTTATTACTGCAACAATATTATTTGCTATATTCCTCCATTTTAGGTGCCTTAAGTTGAAATCCCCCAGGAGCAAGATATTGGGTGCAGGAGCTGGGAGATTTTCCAGACAGTGGTCAATTTTTAACAGCTGTTCCTGGAATTGCTGGGATGTTGCATCCGGAGGCTTGTAGACTATCACAATGACTAGGTTTTGGTTCTCGACCTTTACTGCTAAAACTTCCACTACATCATTTGAGGCATTTAGCAGTTCTGTGCAAACAAGTGACTCTGCAATGTACAGGCCAACCCCCCCCTTTTGCCTGTTCACTCTGTCACATCTGTATAGGTTGTAACCTGGGATCCATATTTCGTTGTCCAAGTGATCCTTTATGTGGGTCTCAGTGAAAGCCGCGAACATTGCCTTTGCCTCTGCAAGCAGTCCACGGATGAAAGGTATTTTGTTGTTTGTTGCTGGCTTTAGACCCTGTATATTTGCAAAGAAGAATGTTATCGGACTGGTGGTATTGTTGGTACTGGGGGGGGATTTTTTTTCCGGCATTAGTATCTGTATCTGTTGGTTTGGAGTGGAGGCCATCGACTGTGGTTCCACTCCAGGAATGACTGGATTTGGTGTACGATTTCTGCCATTTCCTGCCAGTTTTTTTTCCTTCCTGGCACTAAAAAACCTCTCCCTCTTGAGTGGCTGTGGCTACCCAGGTTTTCCCATGGCCTGGATGTTTTGTATCTTTTTGTCCCCTTTAGATGGTATGCCTGGCAATTTAAGTTATAGCACAGTCTTTCCTGTACTGAAGAGGTACACAGTTCAGGGTGAAAAAGCTTACAGGAAGGGAGTTTGCATTTTCCTGTTGTCATATGGGCATGGCATTTCCTAGGGTGGTCATAGTTGCACGTCCCATCTGTTTTTCCAGATTTCCCATGCCAGCAGATACCGAGTGCATAGTATGTGCACAGGCTTGGTTTCCGTTTGCCTTGGGTTTCTGTGACTGTATTCCCTGTTGGTGCATGTTTCCCTGTCTTACTTCTATCCTCCCTAGCACCAACAATGGAGCTCCCACCATTTGTTTTTGGTAATATATCCTCACTATTGCTAGTGGAGTCCTCTTGTTTGCTATTTCCTGCGGTATTTCTAGTTTGCAATATTGGTTTTATCTTATCTTTGACTACACTTGTTTCCCTACTATGGCTCCTGTCCCCTATGAGGTCATTCATATGTATTCCTTCCTGCGTATAATTCCCGACTACCTGGACAAAATCTCCAGCTTCACCATTACTGTCTCCCAGGACAGCATCTCCAGCTTCCCCATTACTGTCTCCCAGGACAGCATCTCCAGCTTCACCATTACTGTCTCCCAGGACAGCACCTCCAGCTTCACCATTACTGTCTCCCAGGACAGCACCTCCAGCTTCCCCATTACTGTCTCCCAGGACAGCACTATCAGCCCCCCATTTACTGACTACCAGGACATCATCTCCAGCCTTACAGTTTCTGACTACATGGCCAGTATCAAGGGCAGTACCATTCAGCCCGGACTTTTTATGTTCCCATCTGTTGTAGAAAGCTTCCAGGTTTTCTATGAAAGCAGCTTTGATGTTGACCTCTTTTAATACCCTTGTGATTTTAGTCCACAGATTTATCTCATTTGGGCATACCCAAAAACACTTCCCTGTTTTAATACTGCTTGTAGCTAGTTCTTGGATATCTGCACAAGGGGCGTGACACCAATTTCCACAGAAATGACAATTTATGCATGTGGAAGCCCGTTTGTTTGACTGACCACAGACTACACACAGCTTCATAATGATTTGAATGGTTGATTTACTGCAATTCTACTAGCAACCTCTTGAATATTCTATTAATAACCTGCTAGGTGCAC
Organism: Cherax quadricarinatus; assembly: GCF_038502225.1. Taxonomy (NCBI): domain Eukaryota; kingdom Metazoa; phylum Arthropoda; class Malacostraca; order Decapoda; family Parastacidae; genus Cherax; species Cherax quadricarinatus. The sequence goes on from NC_091329.1 coordinate 23,330,038, forward strand.
AACGAAACCGTTTGAAACCAGTCCAGGGTTCGGACCAGTCAAGGGTTCGGACCATTCAAGGGTTCGGACCAGTCAAGGGTTCGGACCAGTCTATCTGATCTGATCAGTGGGTCACTTATTTAAACCATACTGGTCGGTGATTTGAGCTAACACATGAAGGATCTACTGGAAATTATCTACCCGAGTAATATGTGATTTGATTGATACAAAAGTCTAGTGTATTCTCCAGTCTAGTAGGCTCTATTATTTGCTGGTTTAAATTGAATTTTGTGCAGAGATTTAAAAGCTCGCGTGAGTGTGAGTTTTCATCAGAGCTGCCTCCTGGTGTTATTACTGCAACAATATTATTTGCTATATTCCTCCATTTTAGGTGCCTTAAGTTGAAATCCCCCAGGAGCAAGATGTTGGGTGCAGGAGCTGGAAGATTTTCCAGACAGTGGTCAATTTTTAACAGCTGTTCCTGGAATTGCTGGGATGTTGCATCCGGAGGCTTGTAGACTACCACAATGACTAGGTTTTGGTTCTCGACCTTTACTGCTAAAACTTCCACTACATCATTTGAGGCATTAAGCAGTTCTGTGCAAACAAGTGACTCTGCAATGTACAGGCCAACCCCCCCACCTTTTGCCTATTCACTCTGTCACATCTGTATAGGTTGTAACCTGGGATCCATATTTCGTTGTCCAAGTGATCCTTTATGTGGGTCTCAGTGAAAGCCGCGAACATTGCCTTTGGCTCTGCAAGCAGTCCATGGATGAAAGGTATTTTGTTGTTTGTTGCTGGCTTTAGACCCTGTATATTTGCAAAGAAGAATGTCATCGGACTGGTGGTATTGTTGGTACTGGGGGGGATATTTTTTTTCCGGCATTAGTATCTGTATCTGTTGGTTTGGAGTGGAGGCCATCGACTGTGGTTCCACTCCAGGAATGACTGGATTTGGTGTACGATTTCTGCCTTTTCCTGCCAGTTTTTTTTCCTTCCTGGCACTAAAAAACCTCTCCCTCTTGAGTGGCTGTGGCTACCCAGGTTTTCCCATGGCCTGTATGTTTTTGTATCTTTTTGTCCCCTTTAGATGGTGTGCCTGGCAATTTAAGTTATAGCACAGTCTTTCCTGTACTGAAGAGGTACACATTTCAGGGTAAAAAAGCTTACAGGAAGGGAGTTTGCATTTTCCTGTTGTCATATGTCACCTCTTCTGGCATTGCACACGCAATGCCAGAAGAGGTGAGAACCTGCTGAGTGAGCTACAGTAGATAACTCGAAAACGATGAGACCAGGCAGCATCTCTCTGTGGGTTCTGAGAGAGGGACCAGAAGAACTGTGTGAACCATTAGCCATGATCTTCATCGAGTCAACTGAAGCAGGGCAGCTCCCAGAGGCTTGGAAAATAATGTATGTAATTTCAATATTTAAAAACTAAGGGGCAGATGAGTAGCATTGAACTACAGTCCAGTGGTTCAGTGCTACCTATCTGACGTGCAGAATATGAAAGTTTATGGTAAAAAAAGATTGTCACTAGAAGAATAGAGCAGCACATGAAAGGGGCGAGTTCATAAACAACAGTTCTAGAGATGGTAAATCTTGTCTCACAAATCTGCTTGAGTTCTATGTTAGGTACCGAAAGTTAGGTGTGCTGCATATTTTTGGGCTTTAAAAAGACGTTCAGTGCAGTAACTCTGAGAATGGGGCAAAAAAGTTAGAGGAACAACCTGGAAAAAAACAGTGAAGGCACTAAAGTGAAGCAAAGAATACTTGACAGGATTGAAACAAAACATTATTGTTCAGGACGAGGTATCGGAGTGGACATGTGTGATTAAGGTCATTGCTGATCCAGTAGTGTTTCTTGGATACATAAATGATATGACAGAATAAACTGAGTCAGAGGTATCCCTCTTTACAAATGACTTGAAACTAATAAGCAGAATACAAACAGGATCAGAAGAGGAAATACTGCACACGGATCTGGACACTATATGATTACACTGACAAAAGACTACTAGAATTTATCCCCAGCAAATGCAAAGTTATGAAAATTTTGGGAGGAAAAAAACGACTGGAAACAAAGTGATAGCTCAGGGGACAAAAACTACAAACCTCCCTAAAAGAGAAAGACCTCGGGGTGAGCATAGTTCCAAACATATCTGTGGGCAGTAGTCAAGACCCAAGCATATCGCCTGGCGCACAAATTAACTGAATAGCCACAGAAACAAATGCGAGATTGGCAAGTTTAAAGATAGGTTTCAGGAACTTCAGCAAGGAGTCAGTCACACAACTATTTACGACTTTTGTTATGCTTATTTTGAAGCAAGCAGCAGCAGTATGGAACCTTTATGTTAATAAACATAATTTTTAATTTGTATAATTATATTATCTCTTTTGTTTACATAATTGATCATTTAACAATACTGCTGCTCCTTCCTTAGCTCTGATTATCTCAGATATACCTGACCTAATGCCATTTACGCTTTGCTGCTGAAAATGTCATAGCATATACCCATCCCCTCCCCTTTAGGTTTGTTTTGCTTAGAGCCAGGATATCCAGCTTCTTTTCATTCATAACATTCATAGTCAATTCTTTCTTCACATTTAGATTACACCCACACACATTCAGACAGCCCACTATTAAAATTTTGTTTTTTTTCTTTCTATTAATTTATATAAGGAGAAGAGGTTACTACGTTATTAAAGAGGTTAGAGGTTACTAAAATGCTCCTTACATTTTAGTCTCCTGTTACGACATTCATGACTTACAGAGGAAGAATTCTCAACTTTGGGCACACAAAGCAAGGGGAGGGATGCATGCAGTATATCCAATATCTACCAAAATAACACAGTAGGTATGAAAAATCACTCGTCATATATTTGTTTCTCCTCAGCACATGCCAGAGATTCCAGACCTACGCAGGGGAAATATCAGGAAGGAATACCAAGAATTTACTCTTGAGCAGCTAGACCATGGACCAGTCTTCACGTCTTCAGAAGTAAGTATTGTTAAATTATGTATAAGATGGTCTTTCTTTAAGCTTAAATGAAATTATGATTTTGAATGCAATTACTAGTATAAAACAGTAAAAAAATATTAGAATGGAAATGTGGAACAGTAGAAAGCAATAAGGAATAAATCAGAATTAAAATATTATAGAAAGTCTTTTGTCATAGAAAATTTCGTTTTACACGCATGTATTATAGAAAGATATTTGTCACAGGAAATTCTCTTTAAGGAATAACTTATCACATCTCTGAGGTCTCACAGGTAGTGACTAAAACGATGAGGTTTGGAACATTTAGCTATATATAGATTAATTTTCCCCAGAGCAGTTGATTTAGTATTCTAAGGACTATAGTCCTTAGAATAATGCGTTATAAATAGCTATTTGCAATGCACTATTTCCAGAAGAACATGATTGCTTTATTCAAAGTGAGTTAAATTTATTTTGAAAGTTTCTTCCTCATTTCCAGTAGTTGACAGTACACAGGTAACACATATTGGAGAATGAAACTTATGACGACGTTTCTGTCCAGCCACGGTATTGTGACCTTCCACCCACGGTATTGTGATCTTTTTATTCTTCAGGAGTTGACAGGTTTAGTATTGATTGTGTTGCCTTCTCTCACTCTACTCAATAACTGACTATGCTGATGTATTTTTCTGTTAGATCATAGTAGGTCGTCAACTCTAGATTTAGATTTACGTTTTTTATTTCAGCATTATACAATGTTTGTACAAAGGTAAATGATATTTAGGCGTGCATGCAGAAAGCTTCTATATATACAGAGCATTTCGGGTAAACTTAAGACTATCGTTTAATCTCTTGTCAAATTCATCTCTCTTGTACATGTTGAGAAAGTTTTTTTTTTCAGTGTTTAAAGTCTCATAACTATCTCGTCTCTGTCATGGATTTCGACTCTTGAAATTTCAACAATAATTGTTTTAGATTATAATTTCTGTATTTATATTGTTTGAGTCATCCGCACTGAGCAGTTTCCCCAAATGCTTCTTGATTTAAAACATTTATCTAGTTTGGTTTTAGTTACACAGTCGAGGGTCTGATCACACATAATGTTCTCCAGTCTTTCTAAAATTTCTAAACTCTGTTTTACATTGAACTCTGATTATCGTTTCATTTGTACGAAGCTCTAAATCCTTGTGAGTCATTAAGGGTCGTTCCTTCGAACACCATTACTGACCTTCAGTAAAGCATTTGAGGCCGAGTACAATGTTAAAAAATACGATGGCTTTTATATGGATTTGGAAGAATGTTAAGGAAAGTGGCTGCATATAGAATTAGAGGAAAAGTTCACTTATGGATCGAGGCATCGGTCACAGGTGGCATTCCACAAGGATCAGTTTTAGGCTCATTGTTGTTCATAACTTATATTTCAAACCTTGGCGAGGGAAGAAAGGGTGACGGTACAAAAAAAAATAGATTTGGAGGACGATACCATGGAATTTTTTTTGAAAATCTGGAGAAGTTAATGTTATGGTTCAAAAAATGGCAGATGCAGTTAAACGTGATTAAGTGTAAAAAGACCTAATAATCCTCTGGAATTAAAATATCCATCATACTTATAAAGCAAGAGATGTGGAACCTGATCATACAGAACGAGATAAAGACTTGGGAGTCGGGAGTCATGGTAAGCAGAAATCTGAAGCCTAGACAACAGTCGGGAGTCATGGTAAGCAGAAATCTGAAGCCTAGACAACAGTTGGGAGTCATGGTAAGCAGAAATCTGAAGCCTAGACAACAGTCGGGAGTCATGGTAAGCAGAAATCTGAAGCCTAGACAACAGTACCTTAGCATGCGTAATAGATTTACATGAAAAACTATTAGTAACAGTAATCCTCTTAGATTATGCTCTTCAATACTGATCTTATTATTATAGCATGAATATCTGTGCAGAGGAGGATGACGAAATTAATCCACTGCTTAATAAATCTTTCGTCTGAGAATAGCTTAAAGTACTAAACCTACACTCTCTTGAAAGACGTAGAACGAGAAGAGATATATGACTGTAGTATACCAGTGGAAGACAATCAAATTCAAAGTTTATTCTCTATAAGGATTACAATGCTGAGTTTACAGAATTTAGTTATTGTGTGGTTTACATGTAGTAAAATAATGATTACAGTGTGTACCACTAGAACACCTAGCATGGCTAGGCATTTCGGGCAGACTTAGTTTAATTCTTAATTTTAAAATATTACAAATTATGAGGTAGGTTGGTATTATGGCTAAGTGACTAAATACTAGTTTGTGAGTTTAACAATGTGAATGCTTTTGTTTTGGCACAGTACATAGTTTCAGTATTGGAGTATCACAGGATTCATTATTTTAAGATTGAGATTAATATTTCTGTTTATGGTCAAATGAGTGAGTGAGTGTAAGTGTGAACCACCAGGTTGTATTCGTGTAGTTAGTTGACGGGGTGTATCAGGGAGATAAGATGTTTTCTAATGGTAGTTTTGAAGGTGAGGAATGTGTCTGCAGTTCTAGAGTTCTCAGGTAGGGTGTTTCAGATTTTAGGGCCTTTGACATACGTTGAATTTGTGTAAAGGTTTAGTCGGACACGGGGAATGTCGTAGAGATGTTTGTTTCTGGTGTTATGCCTGTGGGTTCTGTCACAACTATCAAGAAAGCGTTTTAGGTCAAGGTTGATATTGGAGTTTAAGGTCCTGTAGATGTAGATTGCACAGTAGTAACTGTGGATGTACTGAAGAGGGAGTAAGTTTAGATCTATGAAGAGTGGGTGGGGGGTGTTGCCAGGGATCGGATTTAGTGATTATTCTTACTGCAGCTTTTTGTTAGGTTATTATTGGCTTTAGGTGTGTTGCTGCAGTTGATCCCCAAGCACAAATAGCATAGGTGAGGTATGGATAAATAAGTGAGTGGTATAGTGTGAGAAGGGCATTTTGCGGCACCCAAGAAAGAAAACGAAATAATGGATTCATGCTGGATAAATTTAGATTTAGAAAGAGTACAAGAAGCTGTTGGTACAGTGAGTGGACCAGTGAGAAGAACCAGTGAGAGGAACGTACCCAGCATGGGACATATACCCATTCTCGTGTTCCCGTGTGACAGTGCTTAAAAAGAGTCCAATTTCCAATATTCTTATTTATTCATTTCTTGCATATTCTTATAATCGCTCTAAGAAATCTTACAACTGCTCATAATAATTTGTCCAAATTCAGATTAACTGGCAACAACTGGTGGAGGAAATGCTGGGTCATGAGATCACCAACCCGGCAGATGTCAAGGTTCAGGTCTACTTCCACGAACAACTCGATGAAATCGTCACAGAAATATCTGAAGAGTACAGGTCAGTTCTTTGCTTCATATACTGCCTGGCTATCAGCACTTTACCTGATATACTGCCTGGCTATCAGTTCTTTACCTGATATACTGCCTAATTATCAGTTCTTTGCCTGATACACTGCCTTGTTATCAGTTCTTTACCTGATATACTGCCTGGCTATCAGTTCTTTACCTGATATACTGCCTGGCTATCAGTTCTTTACCTGATATACTGCCTGATTATCAGTTCTTTGCCTGATACACTGCCTTGTTATCAGCTCTTTACCTGATATACTGCCTGGCTATCAGTTCTTTACCTGATATACTGCCTGATTATCAGTTCTTTGCCTGATACACTGCCTTGTTATCAGCTCTTTACCTGATATACTGCCTGGCTATCAGTTCTTTGCCTGATACACTGCCTTGTTATCAGCTCTTTACCTGATATACTGCCTGGCTATCAGTTCTTTGCCTGATACACTGCTTGGCTATCAATTCTTTGCATGATATACTGCCTGGCTATTAGTTCTTTGCCTGATATACTGTATGGTTATCATTTTTTTTGCCTGATGTACTTCCTGGCTACCAGTTCTTTGCCTGATATACTGCCTGGCTATCAGTTCTTTGCCTTATACACTGCTTGGCTATCAGTTCTTTTCCTGATGTACTGCCTGGCTATCAGTTCTTTGCCTGATATACTGCCTAGCTATCAGTTCTTTTCCTGATATACTGCCTGGCTATCAGTTCTTTGCCTGATATACTGCCTGGCTATCAGTTCTTTTCCTGATATACTTCCTGGCTACCAGTTCTTTTCCTGATATACTGCCTGGCTATCAGTTCTTTGCCTGATATACTGCCTGGCTATCAGTTCTTTGCCTGATATACTGCCTGGCTATCAGTTCTTTGCCTGATATACTGCCTGGCTATCAGTTCTTTGCCTGATATACTGCCTGGCTATCAGTTCTTTGCCTGATATACTGCCTGGCTATCAGTTCTTTGCCTGATATACTGCCTGGCTATCAGTTCTTTGCCTGATATACTGCCTGGCTATCAGTTCTTTGCCTGATATACTGCCTGGCTATCAGTTCTTTGCCTGATATACTGCCTGGCTATCAGTTCTTTGCCTGATATACTGCCTGGCTATCAGTTCTTTGCCTGATATACTGCCTGGCTATCAGTTCTTTGCCTGATATACTGCCTGGCTATCAGTTCTTTGCCTGATATACTGCCTGGCTATCAGTTCTTTGCCTGATATACTGCCTGGCTATCAGTTCTTTGCCTGATATACTGCCTGGCTATCAGTTCTTTGCCTGATATACTGCCTGGCTATCAGTTCTTTGCCTGATATACTGCCTGGCTATCAGTTCTTTGCCTGATATACTGCCTGGCTATCAGTTCTTTGCCTGATATACTGCCTGGCTATCAGTTCTTTGCCTGATATACTGCCTGGCTATCAGTTCTTTGCCTGATATACTGCCTGGCTATCAGTTCTTTGCCTGATATACTGCCTGGCTATCAGTTCTTTGCCTGATATACTGCCTGGCTATCAGTTTTTTGCTTCATATTAGTCACATGGCTCATTATTATGTGTTTCATCTGGCACCTTGGTGGCACCTTGGTGGCACCTTGGGCATTAAAACCCTGGTGTTGGGGCATATAAAATATTTATCTTTGCAGCTCTAGGGCCACAAAGGTAAATTTACCAAAAACGCTAAACAGCTAGACAATACTTGAGGGTTGACTACTGGGAAGGACAGATTAACTTACATATACAAAACTTATCCACTAAATTATCAGTAACACTCTACACAAAACTTAAAACCGGCCCACAAAACTTTTCACATCTTACCAAAAACTCACTAGTACACTGCTGCTAGTTGAAGATTGAGACACTTATGCAGCATATGGGAATCTTTATTCAGGAAACGCCTTCCTCTTTGTATTGGACTGATGAAGCCACTGTGTGGCGAAACGTTTCCTGAATAAAGATTCCCATATGCTGCATAAGTGTCTCAATCTCCAACTTGTCGGTTTTTCAAAACATTCATCACAACTGCTGCTAGTTATTTCAAGTTGGGCCATACGAAAACAGTGGGTCTCAATGATTCCATTTCGTTTGTATTCTTATGGTTCTGGTGTGGCCCTGGTATTTATGTGGCCCCAGTATTTATGTGGCCCTGGTATTTATGTGGGCCTGTTTAAGATTTAGAGAGTACAGAAATAATAGCAGTGTTTTTTGCTGCGGTCAAATAAAATCACACAAAAAAAAGAAATGCTACAACTTAAACAACACTCCATGACACCTCTGTAACACCACACCAGCAACTGCTCTCTCCTCGCTGTAGATAATTGGTTCAGAGAACCGACAAGTTGATAAATTAGACACATGTTACTCATGAAATCGTAATGACACGATTGCAAACAAACCATAACACGGGTGGGGATACAAGCCGCGGTCAGAGAGTTATAAAACTCCAGACCGAGTAGCCAGTTGGTCCAGTGGCTAGCACGTCGGTCTGGGGTTTTATGACTCTGACCGCGGGTTCTATTCCCACCCGTGGTGTGGTTTAGACACATGTGCAACACTTGAGTATCATCTTCATTGAGGAAACGTTTCCCCACGCAGTGACTTCATCAGTCAAAAAAAAAATATGAAGGCCCAAGGCAGGAAGAAGCCAGTAGCCAAAATTGTCTGAGTCTACAGTAGACCCTTGTCACCTTCATACTTTCGAATACCGTAGCAAAATTAATAAACCAACAAACCAATTGACAACGTGAGCGCACACAGAATTTTAAGTCGAATTACGAGACATGAATAGCCTCCTGAGCATCGATCTGAATAGCCAAGTTAGTCATTTGACTTGAAATTAAGGTAGGACTATCGGGATGACTCCTGAAAATTCGAGAACATTACTGCCAGATTCGCAAATACCCTTGCTTGCCACCCTGTGGGAACCGTAAATAATACTGAAACCCAATTCCACCTACTAGTGAAGTCTCCGTTGCAGCTGCACATGCCGTTGAGAGGACATGTGCAGCTGCATATGACTTCCCTGTCGAAGACTAGTGCGGCACTTGTGTCAGTCGAAGCACGGTCTTCTCTCCTTTTCCTAAGAATCCTGTATCCACTATTCTACGTCATCAGAGTTAAAAAGACAGAGTATATTTAATTTTAAAAGATTTTTTTTTCAAGTACTCTTCACTTTTTTGAGAGAGAGAGAAATCGCAATTCGAATGTTTTCTTACAGGACTGACCCTCTGAACATGCAAAACATTTTGCTTCTCCTGTGGAGTGAGAGGATCTACACGAGCCTAGTGGAGCCTTTCGGGACCTCGCTGAGCTCTCCTGACTACTGTTTCCGAGCCACGACTTTCCTCATGGAGGACTTTGCTTCTTACCTCTACCTTGATGCCCTCCAGCCTCACCTCTCCAGCAAGAAATCTAAAGTGTGTTGACTTATGTTTGAGTGTGTTACATTTACGCTGTCCCTTAGCACAGATTCATTCATTCAGAGGCTGTTCTATATAGTTACAGTAAGGCCTGTGTATTCAGTCCATGTAAAACCCATGTAAACATTTCATGTAAAGTCCGTGAACACAGTACAAGACCACTTCACACAGTCCTAAATAACAAATGTGTACATATTCAAGATGAACTATGAATATTTATGAACTTTCTGTTAAAAAATGTTTGCACACAATCCTCTACCAAGGTCCACTTAACCAGAGAACTGTATGGATATTGATCGTAGAGAAATCGAGAGAGAGATCTCATAACCCCAGGATTATTATGTATGCAATAAGCCCCGTATGTGTTCCTCAACTAACTCACGAGACCTAGCAACTGTACATCAACTAACTCACGAGACCTAGCAACTGTACATCAACTAACTCACGAGACCTAGCAACTGTACATCAATTAACTCACGAGACCTAGCAACTGTACATCAACTAACTCACAAGACCTAGCAACTGTACATCAATTAACTCACGAGACCTAGCAACTGTACATCAACTAACTCACAAGACCTAGCAACTGTACATCAATTAACTCACGAGACCTAGCAACTGTACATCAATTAACTCACGAGACCTAGCAACTGTACATCAACTAACTCACAAGACCTAGCAACTGTACATCAACTAACTCACGAGACCAAACAAATGTACATCAACTAACTCACGAGACCTAACTGGAGACTTTCGTCGTGCTTCCTGACCACTACGACTGGTGTCAGGAAACACCTGTCGTGCTTCCTGACGACCACGACTAGTGTCAGGAAACACCTGTCATGGTTCATTACGACTAAAAATATGACTACACCTCAGTAGCTACTGAGGTTCAAGGTTTTGTTCCTACAGGGCTTGAAACACCTTCATGGGCACTACTGCCCCTCAGTACGACTCAGCACAATAAAGGCAGTGAAGATGTTGAGTATATTTGCATGGAGGAAACAATATTTATTAAAATACATTACAAATAGCTATTGTAAATTGTCTTAAAGTTTTCTTTTATATTTTTAGATTGAAAATATGATAAAAATTCACAAGAAGACGGCCGAGGAACAGTTACTTCGAAAATTTAACGACGCTGATAATTCCATGATAGATAAACTTCACATGATGTTGGGTGAAGTGGCTGAAATAGATAGGATCAAAGAGGCACTTCAGCTCAACATGCAAGGTGTAAGTTATTGTTATGTGTGTTCCTTAGTATATTCTAATTTTTTTTGGAGGATTATATGATTGTTCTCTCTAAATCGATTACATTTTCCTCTCCTTTTCAATGTTAGTGTTTTTGATCTGTCGGATTTAGATTGTTATGGAGGTTCATGCATAACGGAGGAGCTGGATCACTGCAAACATCTCACCAGCAGCTGGATCACTACAAACATCTCACCAGCAGCTGGATCACTGCAAACATCTCACCAGCAGCTGGATCACTGCAAACATCTCACCAGCAGCTGGATCACTACAAACATCTCACCAGCAGCTGGATCACTACAAACATCTCACCAGCAGCTGGATCACTACAAACATCTCACCAGCAGCTGGATCACTACAAACATCTCACCAGCAGCTGGATCACTACAAACATCTCACCAGCAGCTGGATCACTACAAACATCTCACCAGCAGCTGGATCACTACAAACATCTCACCAGCAGCTGGATCACTACAAACATCTCACCAGCAGCTGGATCACTACAAACATCTCACCAGCAGCTGGATCACTACAAACATCTCACCAGCAGCTGGATCACTACAAACATCTCACCAGCAGCTGGATCACTACAAACATCTCACCAGCAGCTGGATCACTGCAAACATCTCACCAGCAGCTGGATCACTACAAACATCTCACCAGCAGCTGGATCACTACAAACATCTCACCAGCAGCTGGATCACTACAAACATCTCACCAGCAGCTGGATCACTACAAACATCTCACCAGCAGCTGGATCACTACAAACATCTCACCAGCAGCTGGATCACTACAAACATCTCACCAGCAGCTGGATCACTACAAACATCTCACCAGCAGCTGGATCACTACAAACATCTCACCAGCAGCTGGATCACTACAAACATCTCACCAGCAGCTGGATCACTGCAAACATCTCACCAGCAGCTGGATCACTACAAACATCTCACCAGCAGCTGGATCACTACAAACATCTCACCAGCAGCTGGATCACTACAAACATCTCACCAGCAGCTGGATCACTACAAACATCTCACCAGCAGCTGGATCACTACAAACATCTCACCAGCAGCTGGATCACTACAAACATCTCACCAGCAGCTGGATCACTACAAACATCTCACCAGCAGCTGGATCACTACAAACATCTCACCAGCAGCTGGATCACTACAAACATCTCACCAGCAGCTGGATCACTACAAACATCTCACCAGCAGCTGGATCACTGCAAACATCTCACCAGCAGCTGGATCACTACAAACATCTCACCAGCAGCTGGATCACTACAAACATCTCACCAGCAGCTGGATCACTACAAACATCTCACCAGCAGCTGGATCACTACAAACATCTCACCAGCAGCTGGATCACTACAAACATCTCACCAGCAGCTGGATCACTACAAACATCTCACCAGCAGCTGGATCACTACAAACATCTCACCAGCAGCTGGATCACTACAAACATCTCACCAGCAGCTGGATCACTACAAACATCTCACCAGCAGCTGGATCACTACAAACATCTCACCAGCAGCTGGATCACTGCAAACATCTCACCAGCAGCTGGATCACTGCAAACATCTCACCAGCAGCTGGATCACTACAAACATCTCACCAGCAGCTGGATCACTACAAACATCTCACCAGCAGCTGGATCACTACAAACATCTCACCAGCAGCTGGATCACTACAAACATCTCACCAGCAGCTGGATCACTACAAACATCTCACCAGCAGCTGGATCACTACAAACATCTCACCAGCAGCTGGATCACTACAAACATCTCACCAGCAGCTGGATCACTACAAACATCTCACCAGCAGCTGGATCACTACAAACATCTCACCAGCAGCTGGATCACTACAAACATCTCACCAGCAGCTGGATCACTACAAACATCTCACCAGCAGCTGGATCACTACAAACATCTCACCAGCAGCTGGATCACTACAAACATCTCACCAGCAGCTGGATCACTACAAACATCTCACCAGCAGCTGGATCACTACAAACATCTCACCAGCAGCTGGATCACTACAAACATCTCACCAGCAGCTGGATCACTACAAACATCTCACCAGCAGCTGGATCACTACAAACATCTCACCAGCAGCTGGATCACTACAAACATCTCACCAGCAGCTGGATCACTACAAACATCTCACCAGCAGCTGGATCACTACAAACATCTCACCAGCAGCTGGATCACTGCAAACATCTCACCAGCAGCTGGATCACTACAAACATCTCACCAGCAGCTGGATCACTACAAACATCTCACCAGCAGCTGGATCACTACAAACATCTCACCAGCAGCTGGATCACTACAAACATCTCACCAGCAGCTGGATCACTACAAACATCTCACCAGCAGCTGGATCACTACAAACATCTCACCAGCAGCTGGATCACTACAAACATCTCACCAGCAGCTGGATCACTACAAACATCTCACCAGCAGCTGGATCACTACAAACATCTCACCAGCAGCTGGATCACTACAAACATCTCACCAGCAGCTGGATCACTACAAACATCTCACCAGCAGCTGGATCACTACAAACATCTCACCAGCAGCTGGATCACTACAAACATCTCACCAGCAGCTGGATCACTACAAACATCTCACCAGCAGCTGGATCACTACAAACATCTCACCAGCATTATAACATTATAAATTTCGACGAACAAAAATCCACAATGTCGTAACTATAACATTACCTTTTCTCCTTTCCTTTTTTCCTCCCTTTTGTTTCTTTGTTTTCAATATGTCTGCCTAAGTGTGTTCTGTGCTTCAGTTCCTCCCACTCCTCGTGGTTTTATTCTTATCCCTTATGGTTCTTAGCTCTCCTGCAGTGTTCCTTTTTCTTGTACTTATACTGGCCCCTACTTCTTCTACTACTACGACTACCACTCCATTCTCCTGTTGTTACTACAGGGAAGAGTACTTACTCATCCAACATCTACACGTGTGCTTCCCACCGAGAGTACTCACTCATCCAACATGTACGCATGCACTTCCCACCGAGAGTACTCGCTCATCCAACATGTACGCATGTACTTCCCACCAAGAGTACTCACTCATCCAACATCTACACGTGTGCTTCCCACTGAGAGTACTCACTCATCCAACATCTACACATGTACTTCCCACTGAGAGTACTCACTCATCCAACATCTGCACACAATATATTTCAGACAGCAGTCTGAGTGATCAAGAATTATTGCTTTGTAAAGGAGTTATAAACATGTAAACAATCTCTTTTACCCACACAGTATGTGACCAAGGTGTTTCTTTTACCCACACAGTATGTGACCAAGGTGTTTCTTTTACCCACACAGTATGTGACCAAGGTGTTTCTTTTACCCACACAGTATGTGACCAAGGTGTTCCTTTTACCCACACAGTATGTGACCAAGGTGTTTCTTTTACCCACACAGTATGTGACCAAGGTGTTTCTTTTACCCACACAGTATGTGACTAAGGTGTTTCTTTTACCCACACAGTATGTGACCAAGGTGTTTCTGAAGGTATACATTGTATGACTGTATTTAGCGTGTTTATGTACATTAATATTCTATAAATTATTATAAATATTTTACATGTGCTATATGACCCTTTGGATTATGGTGATACCCGGATAACATATTAATAACGATAGTTATTTTATCAGAGAACATTGTGTTATTTAGAAGTTTTTTGTATACGCAGGTTGAATTAAGTGATAACTTCCTGGACAACAGTGTGACACTACTACAGAGGTACCGCACCATGATGTATGCTGTCTACTACAAGCAACCAAGTCACCCTCAAGTAATGTATGTTACCTCCAACACTTAACTCTTTCTTAGGGTGTTACATATTACATAGATATATTATCTATCTGAGGCCCAGTATTGTAGCCACTCAGCCACAAACTTACTGTTGGACTGGATGTAGTTACAACTAGAACTCTCATGACCTGGTTGTATCAGCTGCATCAACTGTGACTCGACTGTCTCATCCCACACCCACGGTAGCTTTGGTGGTACGTCTATTCTTCTACCCCTTAAAACTATATAGTCCATAAACCCAAGATAATTCGTAATGAACGACTATCAGCGAATAAAGAGAAGTTAGTTTAGTTTAGTTTAATATGTTTATTATGCACCCCATACCCATCCTGTGGGCGGTAGTCAAAAGATTACAGAGGTACATAATTGGTCCAGGGACTGGACTCCAAAGTTTTGATAGCTGAGCAAGTTACAGAGGTAATGAATTCACAATTTACAAAGGTAATGAACTCACAATTTACAAAGTTAATGAACTCCAGGTAGGTCTAGTCACAATCATGACAAGTTACAAAGGTATTTACAGATTACAGAGGTACGTAATGGGTCCAGGGACTGGGCTCCCAAAGTTTTGATGGCTGAACTAGGTACAAGGTAATGAACTCACAAGTTACAAAGGTAATGAGCTCACAAGTTACAAAGGTAATGAATCCTGTAAGAATGGTTACTTACGTTTATACATGGCTACAATCATGAACAAATTATAGTGTAATGAGCAATTCACACTTCCACGTCCTCGATGACGCACTGACTTTCTTGGGTTATCCTGGGTGGCTAACCCTCCGGGGTTAAAAATCCGAACGAAATCTCACACCCGGTCACAACTGTAATGAGTTATTGGTGCAAATATTGATTGTTGAGTCACACACACACACATATACACAGTTTTAAGACGAGGTTTGATAAAGCTCATGGAGCGGGGAGAGAGAGGGCCTAGTAGCAACCGGTGAAGAGGCGGGGCCAGGAGCTAGGACTCGACCCCTGCAACCACAAATAGGTGAGTACAAATAGGTGAGTACACACACACACACACACACACACACACACACACACACACACACACACACACACACACACACACACACACACACACACACACACACACACACACACACACACACACACACACACACACACACACACACACACACACACACACAAACTCATACACACACACACACACACACTCATACACACACACACTCATACACACACACACACACTCATACACACACACACACTCATACACACACACACACTCATATACACACACACACTCATACACACACACACACTCATACACACACACACTCATACACACACACGCACACTCATACACACTCATACACACACACACTCATACACACACACACTCATACACACACATACACACTCATATACATAAAGAGAAGAACAAGCTTTTACTGGAACAACGATCTATACTAGAAGTCTCCCTCTATTCTCCTGTTGATTTAGTAATAGTCGTTCATTACGACTTATTTTGGATTTATTAATTATATAGTTTGGAGGGGTATGAGATAGAAGTACTCACCTAATTGTGGTTGCAGGGGTCAAGACTCAGCTCCTGGCCCTGCCTTGAGAGGTGTGGCTGTAGCATGAGGCAACATTTCTGTGATATAGTGTATGTATGTGTGATTGCAGGAATCGATTCACAATGTGTATGTGTGTACTTACCTGTTTGTGGTTGCAGGGGCCGAGACTCAGCTCCTGGCCCTGTGTGTGTGTGTGTGTGTGTGTGTGTGTGTGTGTATACTCATCTAATTGTACTCAACAATTGTGGTTGCAGGCGTCGAGTCGTAGCTCTTGGCGTGTGTGTGTGTGTGTGTATTCACCTAATTGTGGTTGCAGGGGTCGATTCATAGCTCATAGCTCCTGGCCCCGCCTCTTTACTGGACGCTAGAAAATCACTCACCCTGCTCCGTGAACTTTATCATAACTTTTTTTTAAAGCTATGTATGGTTCCTGCCTCCACTACGTCACTTTCTAGACTATCCCACTTCCTGACAACTCTATGACTGAAGAAATACTTCCTAACATCCCTGTGACTCATCTGAGTCTTCAACTTCCAAATCTGACCCCCTTCTTGCTGTGTCCCATCTCTGGAACATCCCGTCTCTGTCCACCTTCTCGATTCCTCTCGGTATTTTATATGTCGTTATCATGTCCCCCCTATCTCTCCAGACCTCCAGTGTCGTCAGGTCGATTTCCCTTAACCGTTATTCGTAGGACATACCCCTTAGCTCCGGGACCAGTCTAGTTGCCAGCCTTTGCACTTTCTCTAATTTCCTGACGTGCTTATGTACTCACCTAGTTGTGGTTCCAGGAGTCGAATCACAGCTCCTGGCCCCGCCTCTTCACTCTCATGCGTGTGTGTCAGTGTGTGCGTGTGCGTCAGTGTGTGCGTGTGTGTGTTATGGATTTCAGTATCCATACACAATACTATTTGTTCTACATGATTTACAGTGTAGATTAAATGTTTCACAAGATGTACTGTGTGTTTCACATGATGTACTCACTGTGCGTTTCACATGATGTACTCACTGTGCGTTTCACATGATGTACTCACTGTGCGTTTCACATGATGTACTCACTGTGCGTTTCACATGATGTACTCACTGTGCGCTTCACATGATGTACTCACTGTGCGTTTCACATAATGTACTTACTGTGTGTTTCACATAATGTACTTACTGTGTGTTTCACATGATGTACTCACTGTGCGTTTCACATGATGTATTCACTGTGTGCTTCACATAATGTACTCACTGTGCGTTTCACATAATGTACTTACTGTGTGTTTCACATAATGTACTTACTGTGTGTTTCACATAATGTACTTACTGTGTGTTTCACATAATGTACTCACTGTGTGTTTCACATGATGTACTCACTGTGCGTTTCACATGATGTATTCACTGTGTGCTTCACATAATGTACTCACTGTGCGTTTCACATAATGTACTTACTGTGTGTTTCACATAATGTACTTACTGTGTGTTTCACATAATGTACTTACTGTGTGTTTCACATAATGTACTTACTGTGCGTTTCACATAATGTACTTACTGTGCATTTCACATAATGTACTTACTGTGTGTTTCACATGATGTACTCACTGTGCGTTTCACATGATGTACTCACTGTGCGCTTCACATGATGTACTCACTGTGCGTTTCACATAATGTACTTACTGTGTGTTTCACATGATGTACTCACTGTGTGCTTCACATAATGTACTGTGTTTCACAAGATGTACTCAATGTGTGTCACATGTTGTTCTCACTGTATGTTTCACAAGATGTACTCACTGTGTGTTTCACAAGATGTACTCACTGTGTTTCACAAGATGTACTCACTGTGTGTTTCACAAGATGTACTCACTGTGTGTTTCACATGATTCACTCACTTTGTGTTTCACATGATGTACTCACTGTGTGTTTCACATGATGTACTCACTGTGTGTTTCACAAGATGTACTCACTGTGTGTTTCATAAGATGTACTCACTGTGTGTTTCACAAGATGTACTCACTGTGTGTTTCACAAGATGAACTCACTGTGTGTTTCATAAGATGTACTCACTGTGTGTTTCACAAGATGAACTCACTGTGTGTTTCACATAATGTACTGTGTTTCACAAGATGTACTCAATGTGTGTCACATGTTGTTCTCACTGTGTGTTTCACAAGATGTACTCACTGTGTGTTTCACAAGATGTACTCACTGTGTTTCACAAGATGTACTCACTGTGTGTTTCACAAGATGTACTCACTGTGTGTTTCACATGATTCACTCACTTTGTGTTTCACATGATGTACTCACTGTGTGTTTCACAGGATGTACTCACTGTGTGTTTCACAAGATGTACTCACTGTGTGTTTCACAAGATGAACTCACTGTGTGTTTCACAAGATGTACTCACTGTGTGTTTCACAAGATGTACTCACTGTGTGTTTCACAAGATGTACTCACTGTGTGTTTCACAAGATGTACTCACTGTGTGTTTCATAAGATGTACTCACTGTGTGTTTCACAAGATGTACTCACTGTGTGTTTCACAAGATGTACTCACTGTGTGTTTCACAAGATGTACTCACTGTGTGTTTCACAAGATGTACTCACTGTGTGTTTCACAAGATGTACTCACTGTCTGTTTCGCAAGATGTACACACTGTGTGTTTCACATGATATACTCACTGTGTGTCACATGATGTACTCACTGTGTGTTTCACATGATGTACTCAGTGTGATTCACATGATGTACTCACTGTGTGTTTCACAAGATGTACTCACTGTTTCACATGAAGTACTCACTGTTTCACATGATGTACTCACAGCTTGTTTCATGTGGTGTACTCACTGTTTCACATGATGTACTCACTGTGTATTTCACATGATGTATTCACTGTTTCACAGGATGTACTCACTGTGTGTTTCACAAGATGTACTCACTGTGTGTTTCACATGATGTACTCACTGCGTGTTTCACAGGATGTACTCACTGTGTGTTTTCATGATGTATTGTGTTTCACAAGATATACTCATTGTGTGTTTCACAAGATGTACTCACTGTGTGTTTTACAAGATGTACTCACTGTGTTTCACATAATGTACTCACTGTGTGTTTCACAAGATGTACTCACTGTGTGTTTTCATGATGTATTGTGTTTCACAAGATATACTCATTGTGTGTTTCACATGATGTACTCACTGTGTGTTTCAAATGGTGTACTCACTGTTTCACAGGATGTACTCACTGTGTGTTTCACATAATGTACTCACTGCGTGTTTCACAAGATGTACTCACTGTGTGTTTCACATAATATACTCACTGTGTGTTTCACAAGATATATTCACTGTGTGTTTCACAGGATGTACTCACCGTGTGTTTCACAAGATGTACTCACTGTGTGTTTCACATGATGTACTCACTGTGTTTCACATGATGTACTCACTGTGTTTCACATGATGCACTCACTGTTTGTTTCACAAGATGTACACACTGTTTCACATGATGTACTCACTGTGTTTCACAAGATGTACTCACTGTGTGTTTCACATGATGTACTCACTGTGTTTCACAAGATGTACTCATTGTATGCTTCACAAGATGTACTTACTGTGTGTTTCACATGATGCACTCACTCTGTTTCACATGATGTACTCACTGTGTGTTTCACATGATGTACTCACTGTTTGTTTCACAAGATGTACTCACTGTGTGTTTCACATGATGTGCTCACTGTGTGTTTCACATGATGTACTCACTGCGTGTTTCACAGGATGCACCCACTCTCTTTCACATGATGTACTCACTGTGTGTTTTACAAGATGTACTCACTGTGTTTCACATAATGTACTCACTGTGTGTTTCACAAGATGTACTCACTGTGTGTTTTCATGATGTATTGTGTTTCACAAGATATACTCATTGTGTGTTTCACATGATGTACTCACTGTGTGTTTCAAATGGTGTACTCACTGTTTCACAGGATGTACTCACTGTGTGTTTCACATAATGTACTCACTGCGTGTTTCACAAGATGTACTCACTGTGTGTTTCACAAGATATATTCACTGTGTGTTTCACAGGATGTACTCACCGTGTGTTTCACAAGATGTACTCACTGTGTGTTTCACATGATGTACTCACTGTGTTTCACATGATGTACTCACTGTGTTTCACATGATGCACTCACTGTTTGTTTCACAAGATGTACACACTGTTTCACATGATGTACTCACTGTGTTTCACAAGATGTACTCACTGTGTGTTTCACATGATGTACTCACTGTGTTTCACAAGATGTACTCATTGTGTGTTTCACATGATGCACTCACTCTGTTTCACATGATGTACTCACTGTGTGTTTCACATGATGTACTCACTGTTTGTTTCACAAGATGTACTCACTGTGTGTTTCACATGATGTGCTCACTGTGTGTTTCACATGATGTACTCACTGTGTGTTTCACAAGATGTACTCAGTGCGTGTTTCACATGATATCCTCACTGTGTCACATGATGTACTCACTGTGTGTTTCACATGATTTAACCAGTGTGTTTCACAAGATGTACTCACTGTGTTTTACAAAATGTACTCACTGTGTGTTTCATATGATGTACTCACTGTTTCACATGATGTACTCACTGCATGTTTCACATGTACTCACTGTTTCACATGATGTACTCACTGCATGTTTCATGTGATGTACTCACTGTGTATTTCACATGATGTACTCTGTGTATTTCACATGATGTACTCACTGTTTCACATTATGTACTCACTGTGTGTTTCACATGATGTAGTCACTGTGTGTTTCACAAGATGGACTCACTGTGTGTTTCACTTGATATACTCACTGTGTGTTTCACTCTTCCTGTAGGTGGAGTCACTTTCTTCTGCCTCATGATGTTCACGGAGTCACTTCCTATGCACTTAACAAGTTCTGTAAGTATTAAGTAACATTTATAAGTATAATGTTAAGTTTATCGTAAGTTATTTATTATCTGCAGTGACCACTGGAGTTGAGGACATCCGGTGAACTTTCGAAAAGTTCTGCTCTCGTTATATTCTGTAATTTCACGCCCCTGTACCTCGATGATCCAAGGAAGGTATCCCCCTCTGTCCTGTGATGATCCGGGAGAGGTATCCCCCTGTATCTTGAAATCTTAGGTACCCGTCCCTCGATGATCCAGGAGAGGTATCGCCAGTGTATCTCAAATCTCTGGCACTTGTGTCTTGATAATTTGAGGAAGGTATCCCCCTTGTATCTCATCACCTCCAGCATCTGTGCCTTGATGATCCGAGGAAGGTATTGCCAAGTTAATGCACAAACCGGTATTGCCAACATCTTAAACATGTTATAATACAGCCCAGTGTTCACCCTCGCAGCCTAAAGCTGTACTGAGCCATTATTTGGGTTATGGGTTATGTAGATCAGCATTCTAAACTCAAAACTGGAAAACTCAGTCTTCTGGGGAGTTACCATTTAGATGAGGTCTAGTAGTAACCTGTATTATAATTACGATCAATATGTACTTTATAAAGCAAATGCTTCAAATGATTATATCTGGAAGAAGCTTAAAGTTTATAAAGTGATTTTCTTCTCTGTTTCAGTTATACCATATGGTGCTTTATCGGCTCCACTCTTCTTCGACGATGTTCCCGACTACATCAACTATGCTGGAATTGGTCACATGATAGCACATGAAATAGCTCATGGCTTCGATGCCACAGGTTAGAAATATTGCTGCTCTTGTATTTTTGATCTTATTCGCCTTTGTGTGGACTCGAACATTATTTTTTAAATTTCAAGGCAAATTTTATACTCAAAGTTACCCCTGATGTGGAGTATTTTGAAAATGTTCTACTTCCTATTATTTGCGTACGTCCTTCTCCCTGCGTATGTCTTTCTGCGTACGTCCTTCTTTCTGCGTACGTCCTTCTTTCTGCGTACGTCCTTCTTTCTGCGTACGTCCTACTTTCTGGCTTCGCTATACCTGGAGTTTACCTGGAGAGAGTTCCGGGGGTCAACGTCCCCGCGGTCCGGTCTGTGACCAGGCCTCCTGGTGGATCAGAGCCTGATCAACCAGGCTGTTGCTGCTGGCTGCACGCAAACCAACGTACGAGCCACAGCCCGGCTGATCAGGAACCGACTTTAGGTGCTTGTCCAGTGCCAGCTTGAAGACTGCCAGGGGTCTGTTGGTAATCTCCCTTATGTATGCTGGGAGGCAGTTGAACAGTCTCGGGCCCCTGACACTTATTGTATGGTCTCTTAACGTGCTAGTGACACCCCTGCTTTTCATTGGGGGGATGTTGCATCATCTGCCAAGTCTTTATAGATAAGATCTCTGTTCTTTGGCCACATGACTCGAGTCTCTTCCAACTTTTTTCTTGATGGCTTTAACAATTTTTCTCCTGTCAAGTCTATAGCTGAATGGGAATCTAACTCTTTGCTTCCTTTCCTTAATGTTCATGTCCGCCGCTCTGTGACAGGCATTTCTTTAAACAAGCAAGGAAACAAACTTCATTTCTATAACGTGGAGTACAACATACAAGTGACACTGAGATAATTGACATGCGTAAATTGTTTTACAGAAAGCCCCTTATTATGCAAAGCATTATTGGCAGTCTTAATCGGTACTCTTCAACAACTCCAAGACTGAGGGACTGATTACCTTGTCTTCTGTATATAGTTCTACAGTCTTCCCATTATGTCCTTGAATTTGTATTGATAAAGCCACTGGCTTCTGCAACGTCCACAAATAAAGATGCCCAGATATTGCACATGTGTCTAATTCTTCATCTTGTCGGTATTGTATACCAGCCATGTATGTTTTGACCTTTGCATATATATCTTTATTTACAAACTATCGGTATCACTATACCGCGTCAGTCATTCCTTGTATCACTGAGTTGATAGTGAATGATCCTCGGAGCCTTAATGTTAATTTTGATAGTTTTTTTTTTTTTTTTTGCAGGAATAGGGTACAATGGGATAAGAAAAGAGACAATGCCGGACTCTCTTGCTTACGTACCAACTACGGAATGTCTTCAAGAGCAACTGCTTGGTAGTCAGACGTTCATCAGCCAGAGTGGTCTTACTTCATATTTAGAAGTGAGTAATTACTCCATAATGCATCAAACTTTACTTCAAATATAAGTATCCTCGCATTCATGATACGTATGTATCTTCACATCCAGTAG
>NC_091329.1:23358599-23376099 GCF_038502225.1 Cherax quadricarinatus
TCAAGTTCCCTGGATCAAGAGCCTCTCAACATCTTCAAGGAGCATCCCTTGAGAGGTTGAAGGGTTGGGAGATCTTAGCTAGGGAGTCTCCACGTCTCAGATAATCGTGTTCCTTCTTTTGTATGAATAATGTTGGTCCTTATGGTCTTAGCCCATTTTTATCCAGAAAGACTGAGTGTACAGGAAATTTGTTAATGGTAAGATTGTTACCTCAATTAGTCTGCAACAGTAGTAAAAACCTTGTATCAATGAAGCCATCACAAGTTTTCACGAGACAGCTTCTTGATTTTCATTCCACCTCGGAAAATCCCGATAATTCAGATCTGCTCTTTCATCTCTAAAGTCATTCTTCTAAAAACTGGATAAATACTGGATAAAATTAATATCTTATCAGATAATACGGGCATCGTACCGGATAAATTGGTATCATACCTGATGAGTGGAAAATGGCAAGTGGGGTACTCATTTACAAAATGGGAGATAGGTCCTTAGCTTCAAATTACAGTATAGACCAATCAGCGTAACCTCAGTTGTGGGAAAGTTGATGGAATCAGTAGCTGTTGAATTTCTGTAACTCGAAGCTGCCTTGGAAGCTATAATTTGATTAATGAACCTCAGCAGTTTTACAAAGGCGTTCCTGCCTTACGAATTTATTAAAAAAAATTACTAAAGTGTTCGAGGCAGTAAACGAAGATATATAACACGATATTGTGCATACAGACTTCAGTAAGACCTTTGATACATTATTATTATAACCAAACAGAAGCGCTAAACTCACTAGGGTCATACAGCGCTGACCTTTGATAGTTCCACACTAGAGACATTGAAAAAGCTTTGGCACATAGTATAGGAAAAATTATCTCCTGGGTCAAGGTATGGTTGAGTGTAATCAAGTGTCGGTTACTAATAATCTTACGGA
Source organism: Cherax quadricarinatus (assembly GCF_038502225.1). Taxonomy (NCBI): domain Eukaryota; kingdom Metazoa; phylum Arthropoda; class Malacostraca; order Decapoda; family Parastacidae; genus Cherax; species Cherax quadricarinatus. The sequence continues at coordinate 23,359,519 of NC_091329.1, forward strand.
CAGCCATCTTTTTGTTTATCCAAACAGAGACAGCCACTGTCTGGGCTTTTCCCCTGGCATTTTATTTCGTGTTATTTTTGTTGTAGTTAAGAACTTGCTAACTATGGTTGCAAAAGTTAAGGACGGTTGTCTTGTATTTTAGGTTGAAGTTGGAAGGATTGCTGAAGTAATAAAATCTGCATTTTGTAGTGACTACTTTCACATTGCCTGTCCAAATTTTAAACTAATTTTATGCGCATGCATCATAATTCGGCTTTTCGCTCTTCGCGCAGTGGATGAGTTTGAAGCCGATGTTGTTCTTCCTGATGGGCGGAACTCTGATTTTCAGAACATTGGTGGATAGTGCTTGTTTGGGGAGTGGCTGATGCAGTAATTGATGTTGCTGGTAATATTTTGAAGTTTACTATAAAGCTGCAATAGATTGATGATAGACTATCTAGTCTTAGCGGTAGCTACAGGACCCTGTTGCCGCTCCTCAGCTTTTTGTGAACATTGTTTGAAAAGACATTCAGCAAGTAAAATAGGCTGACCAGATGCGCACTTTGAAGATGCTTGACATTATAGCTAACAACCATAGATTGATCACTGTGGTTCGGGACCAGCATGTTCTGATTGTCAAGCCAAAACCTGATGTCTCAGTGGACGGTGTTGCTCTTGGCCGCGTAACTGTTATAAGTTCAGGCTTAGTTAAAAATGTAAACGAAAGATTAAAAATCATTATTTTGATGTTTAGTTTTCTTACTGCGGAGGCGAAGTGGGATGCTGGGGTGTCTTGGGCTTCCTGTTTTCCTGCTGACATTGTTTTGTTGTACCTGAACTGAGCAAGATTTTGCCTAAGGTAACTGTAGTTGGTCTTGTTTCTGGCATTCTTGGCAAGAATCCAGAAATTAATTATTTATTCGAGAGAGGTTGTGTCTAGTGTTTGTTTCTCAAAAGTTAACAGAATGGTAGCCCCTGAAATTCTAAATGTCATTAAGAACGGATGCTACAGATTTGTTGGCTTGACAAGGAGTAAGGTTAGTGACAGGTTTTGGATCACCTACTGTTACCATTGCCAGGGCTTTAGTTATACTGCATACCAAAAAATGTCCTCATAAGGATAGTCGACCAAAATGCGCTTTTTGTGCTGGTGGTCATCTCCCTGTTGCATAAACTGTTACTCCAGAGATGCTACCCAGGGCACATTCCACAACTTTGCATCTACAGTAATTCAAGTTGTCCGGAGATGGTGTCGCAGGGTCACAAATTATGGGGAATACGAACTTACAGCCTCAAAAAAAAAAAACTTCAAAAGTTCTCTTCAGGCTCTTCAGTACCCTTTATTGAACATCCGTTCAATAGGAAGTTAAGTAATGCATGTTACTGAAGTTCTAAACGTGTTTTGTCTTTATATTTTATGTCTGATAGATAGATGGCTGTTGGAGTCTGATATAGTAGTGGTTGCAGCTGCTCTCCTTCAGGTCTTTTTCGATTTAACACATTCCGATGTTAGTTGATGCTTGGGGTGGTGACGTTACAGTTATTTATTCGAGTTTTTCAAGTGTCCATTATACATCAAGTAGTCGCTCTATGGTATCATTTAAGATAATGGAAGTAGTGTATTGCCATTGGCAGATTGTGAGACTGATGGTTGTGTATTGTTCTGGCACTGATGTCTCAGTTTTCTTATTTCTTGATGTATTTGGACCTCTAAGTGACTCCTCAGTGATTTTAACTGCTGCTCTGATTGTCCACAATTGAAGTCCAATTTATGCCAGTTCCTGGAGCTAATAAATTTCAGTAATTTCGAGAATGTGTTATCACTTGACTTTTTTTTTTGTATTGCCGATTCTCAGAGTATTAAAGCTGTTGACGCAATATATCTTGATAATGTTGTGTCCGCTCATAGTGACGTTACTTTTAACCTTGATATTTCAGAGCTGCCTCTTGTAAGCCCATACTGTCTTCTCGTAATTACAGTAACCTTGTTAGGTAAAAGGACAGATGTGCAACTAATGCGACATTTTATTGTGGCAACGTTTCGCTCTCCATGAGCTTTGTCAAGCTGTTACAAACAATGCAGTGACACAGAGGGTGTGTATATATATATATATATATATATATATATATATATATATATATATATATATATATATATATATATATATATATATATATATATATATATATATATATATATATACATATAATATATTATTATATATTATTTATATATATATATATATATATATATATATATATATATATATATATATATATATATATATATATACATATATTATTATATATTATATATATATATATATTATATATACATATAATATATTATTATATATATATATATATATATATATATATATATATATATATAATATATTATATATATATATATATATATATATATATATATATATATATATATATATATATATATATATATATATATATATATATATATATATATATATACATATAATATATTATTATATATTATTTATATATATATATATATATATATATATATACATATATTATTATATATTATATATATATATATTATATATACATATAATATATTATTATATATATATATATATATATATATATATATATATATATATATATATATATATATATATATATATATATATATATATATATATATATATATATATATATAATATTACAGTAACCTTGATCTGACTCAGGCTGGTGTGATAGTGAAAGATGCCTTTGACAAGGTGGATGCGTCTTCCCTGTCTGTTGACCAGTTATCAAATATTAATGACAAGGTGTTTGTAGCTGGGAATACAAAGAGCTGCCCTTTCGTCACTAGAAGGCTATTCATTGGTGGTTTTGCGCTTTGTTGAGATTCCTGTTGCCCAGTTACGCAGGTCTCGTAGGAGTGCAGAGCGTCCATGAAGCAGACTGTGTACTCTGGGATCAAGGTCAGAATATGTAGAAACTCTTAGAGTAGTCGTAAGGTGGAATATTACAGGGAAAAAATCAATCCTGTTGTGATAACCAGAGGCTCTTGTTCACCCATCTAAATAATCTCTTTGGTCGTACATATGAATCTGTTTTGCCTCCCTTAATTTTGCTTTTCAGCTGCCTTCGTCTTTCTGTCATTATTTTCGTCATCTCAGGTGGGTGCAGAGTTCTCTGTGACAGCACTGACTTGTAGTGTACCACGGATTACCTTTCCACAGTTTACTGTGTTGTACACTAGATCCTATAAGTACTTCAGAGATCTTGCCAGCATATTAATGTATCGTTCTTTGAATAACTGTGTTGATTAATCGTTATTTTCGAAACGGATGTTTTCCACGGTAATGAAAAATGACTGGTTCACCTGCTCAGCTCATGAAAGCCTAACTGTTATTTTGGAAAAATATGCCAAACTGCTTCAGATCTTACGTTTATTTCTAAATTTATCGAACTTACTCTTCTAAATCATTTTTTCTGCATCGAAGTTATATTTTACGTGTGTCCATTTCAGCTGAGATGGCTGTATGTAAATTATTATTATTATTATTATTATCAAAAAGAAGCACTTAGCCACGGCTGTGTATATAGTTTACAATAATTTGATACTGAGCATTTATTTATGAAGTGGATTTCTGCTAATTTTGCTGGACATCTCTGCTACATTTGATACTACTGATCATCGACTGCTGTTAAGTGATCATTTTTGGCTATGGCCTTAGGTTACTTCTTTTTCTCTTCTGAAATGAAAAGTTTCTGGTCGGACATAATAGATCATCTGTATCTGAGCCGTTTCCTTCACCCTCTGCCGTTGTTCCGTAGGGCTCTATTCTTACACCGATTTTGTTTACTGTTCGTGTTAGTGTCTTAGTCTCACGGTTGGATGCCCATGGGGTTCATTATATTATATTTATGTTGCCGATATACAGGTCTGCATCCGTGTTTTGAATGTGGAAGATGCAAAATTCGATTTTAGTTCTCTTTTGTTTAATATTCGGCTTTGGATGATAATAATGGGAAGCAAACTAAATGAAAGTAAAACAGAGATTTTGATTATCAGAGTAAAAGAGTGGAGATTTTGGTGCCTTCGATTGTGGTACTGAAAGTTTGCAGCCTCAGTCGCATCAGCACATGATCCAACTGTCTACCTAGATTCTTCATTGTCACATTAACCAAATTGTTAAATCTTTCAGTTTTCGTAATCGTAATCTTTATGTTGTCAAAAAAATATCTTGGTTCTTATCCAAGCATTTATTTCTTGTCGAACTGATTTTTGCAGTTGTTTGTAGGTATTCCAAATTATTTACTTAAAAGACTTCAGTCTGTAATAAATTGTGAAGTTAAGCTGGCATTTATGCTCCCACCTGGAGTTGCTACTAGTACCTGTTTGTATGGCCTGCATTAAGGCAAGAATTTAATTTAAGCTCTGCTTAATAACGTTTAAATCTAATGAACAGAGCTTGGGAATATTTCTACGATTTACTGCGGGCTCTTTTAGACAAACATCCTTGTGCCGGTTGAAGAAAAATTATTTGAAGAAAGTGCCTTTTATGTAGCTCCCACGCTGTATCAGTTTTCAGTGTCCCTGAAGAGTTAGGAATATATTCCCGATTTTTCAAGTACATCTCGTTGCTAGAGGTTACGATGCAGATGATCATACTGTCACTATTGAATATTAACTTCAATATTCTATTTTATCGATGTTTTATACAAGGTTTGGTGTGCGAACGCTTGCGAATTTCTTGAAAGAACGGGCACTCGAGAATTACAAAATCCAAAATAATATTTTTTATTATTGTAACTGAGGAGAAATCAGAATTGGCCCCTTTACGAGTGCCACAGTTGTCATTACTGGGATCCTTGTTGATCGCAGTGCACATAAACAACATGGATGAAGAAATAAATAGGAACTCAGGTAATTTTGCTGATGACACTGAAACAGACCGTCAAATATTTTCTGATGAGGACAATAGAGGGCTACAGGATGATCTGGATAGTTTGATGTGGTCGGAAAAGTGGCAGATACAGTTTAATGAAGGCAATAGAAGGGTTCTAGTCCGAGGGCAGGAAAACTATAGCTCTTGTACGCTTAGTAATGTAGATCTTAATCAAAGGGTTTGCGAAAAAAAATTGAGGAGTTCTGGTTAGCAAAAATTTAAAGCCAAGACAACAGTGCATAAGTGTCCACAATAAAGCTGATAGAATTCTCGGCTTCATATCAAGAAATATAAATAACAGAACTTAGATGATGTTTCAACTTCATTAAATTTCAGTAAAGCGTCATTTAGATTACGCTGCTCAGTTCTGGTCTCCATAATACAGGATGGGCATACATATGCTCGAAAATATACACAGAAGAATGACGAAATTCATTCCATGTATCAGAAACCTCTCCTATGAAAATTTGCACTGTGAGCAAAAACTTACAATTAGAGGGAGATATGATGGAGGTGTAGAAAAAGAAAAAGGAAATAAATATATATAAATAGCGTATTGAAAATATCTTAGACAGGACTCGCAGCAGTGGATTGAAGTTGGATAAATTTAGATTTAGAAAGTCTAGAGGAAAGAACTGGTTTAAGAGTAAGGTTGTAGATGAGCGGAATAAACAAGCAAGCAGTGTCACTCAAGCAAGAACTTTGCATACTTTTAAATATAAGTAGGACAGGTAGGTGGAATGTGAGTGGGTGAGTTGAACGTACCTAGGAAGAAACAATAACCCTACTGACACATAACCTTAATCTTACCTTTGTCAAAATCGTTCCTCTCCAGCATTTTCAGTGATGTTAGGATGTGGTTGATAAATACGCTGATGGTTACAAATCCTCTGCACGAGTAGTGCACACTGCCTTCTGCACGAGTTGTGCACACCACCATCTGCACGAGTAGTACACACTACCCTTTGCACGAGCAGTGCACACTACCCTCTGCACGAGTAGTGCACACTACCCTTTGCATGAGTAGTGCACACTGCCTTCTGCATGAGTGGTGCACACTGCCCTGTGCACGAGTAGTGCACACCTCCATCTTCACGAGTGGTGCACACGGCCTTCTGGACGAGTTGTGCACACCGCCTTCTGCGCGAGTGGTGCACACTGCCCTGTGCACGAGTAATGCACACCGACATCTGCACGAGTGGTGCACACTACCCTCTGCACGAGTAATGCACACTACCCTCTGCACGAGTTGTGCACACCGCCATCTGCACGAGTAGTGCACACTGCCCTGTGCACGAGTAGTGCACACCGCCATCTGCACGAGTAATGCACACTGCCCTCAGCACGAGTAATGCACACTGCACTCTGCACGAGTAGTGCACACTACCCTCTGCACGAGTAGTGCACACTGCCCTCTGCACGAGTAGTGCACACTGCCCTCTGCACGAGTAGTGCACACTGCCCTCTGCACGAGTAGTGCACACTACCCTCAGCACGAGTAGTGCACACTGCCCTCAGCACGAGTAGTGCACACTGCACTCTGCACGAGTAGTGCACACTACCCTCTGCATGAGTTGTGCACACCGCCATCTGTGCGAGTGGTGCACACTGCCCTGTGCACGAGTAGTGGACACTGCCTTCTGCACGAGTAGTGCACACTACCCTCTGCACGAGTATTGCACACTACCCTCTGCACGAGTAGTGCACACTGCCTTCTGCACGAGTTGTGCACACCACCATCTGCACGAGTAGTACACACTACCCTTTGCACGAGCAGTGCACACTACCCTCTGCACGAGTGGTGCACGCTATCCTCTGCACGAGTAGTGCACACTGCCTTCTGCACGAGTTGTGCACACCACCATCTGCACGAGTAGTACACACTACCCTTTGCACGAGCAGTGCACACTACCCTCTACACGAGTAGTGCACACTACCCTTTGCACGAGTAGTGCACACTGCCTTCTGCATGAGTGGTGCACACTGCCTTCTGCACGAGTGGTGCACACTTCCCTGTGCACGAGTAGTGCACACCTCCATCTTCACGAGTGGTGCACACGGCCTTCTGGACGAGTTGTGCACACCGCCATCTGTGCGAGTGGTGCACACTGCCCTGTGCACGAGTAGTGCACACCGCCATCTGCACGAGTAATGAACACTGCCCTCAGCACGAGTAATGTACTCTGCACGAGTAGTGCACACTACCCTCTGCACGAGTAGTGCACACTGCCCTGTGCACGAGTAGTGCACACCGCCATCTGCACGAGTAATGAACACTGCCCTCAGCACGAGTAATGCACACTGCACTCTGCACGAGTAGTGCACACTACCCTCTGCACGAGTAGTGCACACTGCCCTCTGCACGAGTAGTGCACACTGCCCTCTGCATGAGTAGTGCACACTGCCCTCTGCACGAGTAGTGCACACTGCCCTCAGCACAAGTAATGCACACTGCACTCTGCACGAGTAGTGCACACTACCCTCTGCACGAGTTGTGCACACTGCCCTGTGCACGAGTAGTGCACACCGCCATCTGCACGAGTGGTGCACACTGCCCTCTGCATTAGTAATGGACACCGCCATCTGCACGAGTGGTGCACACCGCCATCTACACGAGTGGTGCACACTGCCCTCTGCACGAGTGGTACACACTGCCCTCTGCACGAGTAGTGCACATTGCCCTCTGTACGTGTAGTGCACACTGCCCTCTGCAGGAGTGGTGCGCACTGCCCTCTGCACGAGTAGTGCACACTACTTTCTGCACGAGTGGTGCACACTGCCTCTGCACGAGTGGTGCACACTGCCCTCTGCACGAGTGGTGCACACTGCCTCTGCACGAGTAGCGCAACCTGCCTCTGCACGAGTGGTGCACACTGCCCTCTATACGAGTAGTGCACACTACTTTCTGCACGAGTGGTGCACACTGCCTCTGCACGAGTGGTGCACACTGCCCTCTGCACGAGTGGTGCACACTGCCTCTGCACGAGTAGTGCACACCGCCATCTGCACGAGTGGTGCACACTGCCTTCTGCACGAGTGGTGCACACTGCCTTCTGCACGAGTGGTGCACACTGCCTTCTACACGAGTAGTGCACACTGCCCTCTGCACGAGTGGTGCATACTACCCTCTGCATGACTGGTGCACACTGCTCTCTGCACGAGTGGTGCACACTGCCCTCTGCACGAGTGGTGCACACTGCCTTCTGCACGAGTAGTGCACACTGCCCACTGCATGAGAAGTGGACACTGCTCTCTGCATGAGCAGTGCACACTGCCCTCTACATAAGTAGAGCACACTGCCCTCTGCACGAGTAGTGCACACTCTTCTCCACACGGGTAATGCACACTGATCTCTGCATGAGTAGTGCACACTGCCCTCTGCACGAGTAGTGCACACTGCCCTCTCTACGAATGGTGTGCACTTCCATCTGCACGAGTGGTGAACTCTGCTCTCCGCATGAGTGGGTGCACGCAGTACTCCCCACAGGTTGCGCACACCGTACTCTCCATAGGCAGTGCACACCGTACTCTACGTGAGTGGTGCACACCGTACTCTACGCGAGTGGTGCACACCGTACGGTTCACAAGTGGTACACACTGTACTCTACACGAGTGGTACACGCGGTACTCTACATGAGTGGTACACACCGTACTCAGCACGAGTGGTAAACACCGTACTCTGCACGAGTGGTACACACCGTACTCTTCACGAGTGGTACACACCGTACTCTGCACGAGTGGTGCACACCGTACTCTGCACGAGTGGTACACACCGTACTCTTCACGAGTGGTACACACCGTACTCTTCACGAGTGGTAAACACCGTACTCTGCACGAGTGGTAAACACCGTACTCTGCACGAGTGGTACACACCGTACTCTGCACGAGTGGTACACACCGTACTCTACGTGAGTGGTGCACACTGTACTCTGCACGAGTGGTACACGCCGTGCTCTACGTGAGTGGTGCACACCGTACTCTACACGAGTGGTGCACACCATACTCCACGAGTGGTGCACACCATACTCTACGTGAGTGGTGCACACCGTACTCTGCACGAGTGGTACACTCCGTGCTCTACATGAGTGGTGCACACCGTACTCTACATGAGTGGTGCACGCCATACTGTGCACGGCAACTTACCTCACTCTGTCAGACTCTTAACAAACTTAATGCACAACTTACAACCAACACCTGACTTACTGATCAAACCTTAATAGTGTTACACATGTGAGTGTCACACACGTGTGTGTCACATGTGAGTGTGACACGTGTTGAGTGTCATACTTGTTGAGTGTCATACATGTTGAGTGTCATCAGTGTTAAGTGTCACACTTGTGAGAGTGAGGTTGAGAGTGTCACACTTGTGAGAGTGAGGTTGAGTGTGTCACATTTGTGAGAGTGAGGTTGAGTGCGTCACACTTGTAAGAGAGACACATTTGTGAGAGTGAGGTTGAGTGTGTCACATTTGTGAGAGTGAGATTGAGAGTGTCACACTTGTGAGAGTGAGGTTGAGAGTGTCACATTTGTGAGAGTGAGATTGAGAGTGTCACACTTGTGAGAGTGAGGTTGAAAGTGTCACATTTATGGGAGTGAGGTTGAGTGTGTCCCACTTGTAAGAGAATCACATTTGTGAGAGTGAGGTTGAGTGTGTCGCACTTGTAAGAGAGTCACATTTGTGAGAGTGATGTTGAGTGTGTCGCACTTGTAAGAGTGAGGTTGAGAGTGTCACATTTATGAGAGTGAGGTTGAGTGTGTCCCACTTGTAAGAGAGTCACATTTGTGAGAGTGAGGTTGAGAGTGTCACATTTGTGAGAGTGAGGTTGAGAGTGTCACATTTGTGAGAGTGAGGTTGAGAGTGTCACATTTGTGAGAGTGAGGTTGAGAGTGTCACATTTGTGAGAGTGAGGTTGAGAGTGTCACATTTGTGAGAGTGAGGTTGAGAGTGTCACATTTGTGAGAGTGAGGTTGAGTTTCTTTTGCAAGAGTGAGGTTGAGTGTGCCGCACTTATGAGAGTAAGGTTGAGTGTGTGGCACTTGTGAGAGTGAGGGTGAGAGTGTCATATTTGTGAGAGTGAGGTTGAGAGTGTCACATTTGTGAGAGTGAGGTTGAGAGTGTCACACTTGTGAGAGTGAGGTTGAGAGTGTCACACTTGTGAGAGTGAGGCTGAGTGTGTCACATTTGTGAGTGAGGTTGAGAGACACTTGAACAAGTCTTGAGTGCTGCAACACTGCTGTCTCTGATTATCACATCATAACCATCTCTCTGTTCCACAGCATAGCTTTGTCTGTCACAGCATAACTTCTGAGTGTTACAACACAGATATCTGAGTGTTACAACACAGATATCTGAGTGTTACAACACAGATATCTGAGTGTTACAACACAGATATCTGAGTGTTACAACACAGATATCTGAGTGTTACAACACAGATATCTGAGTGTTACAACACAAATATCTCTTGAGTGTCACGAGCTGCAGAATAAGAGATAATTAGGATTGATGCAAGGGATCAATCCTACTTATCTCCTATCTCCATTTCCTTGCAGCTTATTCTAATTATCTCCATTTCCTTGGATCAAGAGCCCCTCACCGGCATCAAGGAGCCTCCTTGAGGAACTTCGTTATTTACTGCTTCTCTGAACACATACATTTTTTTTCCTGACCAAGATACTTTATTTCGCTTCAAAACAATCCATTTTCTTCATTAACTGGAAACTAAATTGATGATTTTCTTCGACAGCAATGATAGTTGGCACTACACCAGAACCAGCAATGTTAGGTAAGTATGTAAATATTACTGACACTTATGTTGCACGAGACTTCTTTTTTATAGCGAGGTCAGTGTTCTCTCTGGACCTCTGTCGTGAGTGTTGTGTTGCTGGAGTTCCTTCACTCTGTGTCATGTTTGTTGTGTTGCTGGAGTTCCTTCACTCTGTGTCATGTTTGTTGTGTTGCTGGAGTTCCTTCACTCTGTGTCATGTTTGTTGTGTTGCTGGAGTTCCTTCACTGTGTCATGTATGTTGTGTTGCTGGAGTTCCTTCACTGTGTCATGTATGTTGTGTTGCTGGAGTTCCTTCACTGTGTCATGTATGTTGTGTTGCTGGAGTTCCTTCACTGCGTGACGTGAGTGTTGTGTTGCTGGAGTTCCTTCACTGTGTCATGTATGTTGTGTTGCTGGAGTTCCTTCACTGTGTCATGTATGTTGTGTTGCTGGAGTTCCTTCACTGTGTCATGTGTGTTGTGTTGCTGGAGTTCCTTCACTGTGTCATGTATGTTGTGTTGCTGGAGTTCCTTCACTGCGTGACGTGAGTGTTGTGTTGCTGGAGTTCCTTCACTGTGTCATGTATGTTGTGTTGCTGGAGTTCCTTCACTGCATGACGTGAGTGTTGTGTTGCTGGAGTTCCTTCACTCTGTGTCATGTATGTTGTGTTGCTGGAGTTCCTTCACTGCGTGACGTGAGTGTTGTGTTGCTGGAGTTCCTTCACTGTGTCATGTGTGTTGTGTTGCTGGAGTTCCTTCACTGTGTCATGTGTGTTGTGTTGCTGGAGTTCCTTCACTGTCATGTGTGTTGTGTTGCTGGAGTTCCTTCACTCTGTGTCATGTGTGTTGTGTTGCTGGAGTTCCTTCACTGTGTCATGTGTGTTGTGTTGCTGGAGTTCCTTCACTGTCATGTGTGTTGTGTTGCTGGAGTTCCTTCACTGTGTCATGTATGTTGTGTTGCAGGAGTTCCTTCACTGTGTCATGTGTGTTGTGTTGCTGGAGTTCCTTCACTGTCATGTGTGTTGTGTTGCTGGAGTTCCTTCACTGTGTCATGTGTGTTGTGTTGCAGGAGTTCCTTCACTGTGTCATGTGTGTTGTGTTGCTGGAGTTCCTTCACTCTGTGTCATGTGTGTTGTGTTGCTGGAGTTCCTTCACTGTCATGTGTGTTGTGTTGCTGGAGTTCCTTCACTCTGTGTCATGTGTGTTGTGTTGCTGGAGTTCCTTCACTGTCATGTGTGTTGTGTTGCTGGAGTTCCTTCACTCTGTGTCATGTATGTTGTGTTGCTGGAGTTCCTTCACTGTGTCATGTGTGTTGTGTTGCTGGAGTTCCTTCACTCTGTGTCATGTATGTTGTGTTGCTGGAGTTCCTTCACTCTGTGTCATGTATGTTGTGTTGCTGGAGTTCCTTCACTCTGTGTCATGTGTGTTGTGTTGCTGGAGTTCCTTCACTGTCATGTGTGTTGTGTTGCTGGAGTTCCTTCACTGTGTCATGTATGTTGTGTTGCTGGAGTTCCTTCACTGTGTCATGTGTGTTGTGTTGCTGGAGTTCCTTCACTGTGTCATGTATGTTGTGTTGCTGGAGTTCCTTCACTGTGTCATGTATGTTGTGTTGCTGGAGTTCCTTCACTGTGTCATGTGTGTTGTGTTGCTGGAGTTCCTTCACTGTGTCATGTGTGTTGTGTTGCTGGAGTTCCTTCACTCTGTGTCATGTGTGTTGTGTTGCTGGAGTTCCTTCACTGCATGATGTGAGTGTTGTGTTGCTGGAGTTCCTTCACTGCGTGTCGTGAGTGTTGTGTTGCTGGAGTTCCTTCACTCTGTGTCATGTATGTTGTGTTGCTGGAGTTCCTTCACTGCATGATGTGAGTGTTGTGTTGCTGGAGTTCCTTCACTGCGTGTCGTGAGTGTTGTGTTGCTGGAGTTCCTTCACTCTGTGTCATGTATGTTGTGTTGCTGGAGTTCCTTCACTGCGTGACGTGAGTGTTGTGTTGCTGGAGTTCCTTCACCGTGTCATGTATGTTGTGTTGCTGGAGTTCCTTCACTGCGTGACGTGAATGTTGTGTTGCTGGAGTTCCTTCACTCTGTGTTATGTATGTTGTGTTGCTGGAGTTCCTTCACTATGTCATGTGTGTTGTGTTGCTGGAGTTCCTTCACCGTGTCATGTATGTTGTGTTGCTGGAGTTCCTTCACTGCGTGACGTGAATGTTGTGTTGCTGGAGTTCCTTCACTCTGTGTTATGTATGTTGTGTTGCTGGAGTTCCTTCACTATGTCATGTGTGTTGTGTTGCTGGAGTTCCTTCACTGTGTGACGTGAGTGTTGTGTTGCTGCAGTTCCTTCACCGTGGGTCATGTGCACTGTTACTGGAGTGCTCAGTTCCATCACCGTGGGTCATGTGCACTGTTACTGGAGTGCTCAGTTCCTTCACCGTGGGTCATGTGCACTGTTACTGGAGTGCTGGAGTTCCTTCACCGTGGGTCATGTGCACTGTTACTGGAGTGCTCAGTTCCTTCACCGTGGGTCACGTGCACTGTTACTGGAGTGCTCAGTTCCTTCACCGTGGGTCGTGTGCACTGTTACTGGAGTGCTCAGTTCCTTCACCGTGGGTCATGTGCACTGTTACTGGAGTGCTGGAGTTCCTTCACCGTGGGTCATGTGCACTGTTAGTTGAGTGCTGGAGTTCCTTCACCATGGGTCATGTGCACTGTTACTGGAGTGCTGGAGTTCCTTCACCATGGGTCATGTGCACTGTTACTGGAGTGCTCATTTCCTTCACCGTGGGTTATGTGCACTGTTACTGGAGTGCTGGAATTCCTTCACCGTGGGTCGTGTGCACTGTTACTGGAGTGCTCAGTTCCTTCACCGTGGGTCATGTGCACTGTTACTGGAGTGCTGGAGTTCCTTCACCGTGGCTCATGTGCACTGTTACTGGAGTGCTCAGTTCCTTCACCGTGGGTCATGTGCACTGTTACTGGAGTGCTGGAATTCCTTCACCATGGGTCGTGTGCACTGTTACTGGAGTGCTCAGTTCCTTCACCGTGGGTCATGTGCACTGTTACTGGAGTGCTGGAGTTTCTTCACCATGGGTCGTGTGCACTGTTACTGGAGTGCTGGAATTCCTTCACCGTGGGTCGTGTGCACTGTTACTGGAGTGCTCAGTTCCTTCACCGTGGGTCATGTGCACTGTTACTGGAGTGCTGGAGTTTCTTCACCGTGGGTCATGTGCACTGTTATTGGAGTGCTGGAGTTCCTTTACCATGGGTCGTGTGCACTGTTATTGGAGTGCTCAATTCGTTTACCGTGGGTCAAGTGCACTGATACTGGAGTTCCTTCACCGTGGGTCATGTGCACTGTTAGCGGAGTTCCTTCACCATGGGTCGTGTGCACTGTTACTGGAGTGCTGGAGTTCCTTCACCGTGGGTCATGTGCACTGTTAGTTGAGTGCTGGAGTTCCTTCACCGTGGGTCATGTGCACTGTTACTGGAGTGCTGGAGTTTCTTCACCATGGGTCGTGTGCACTGTTACTGGAGTGCTCAGTTCCTTCACCGTGGGTCATGTGCACTGTTACTGGGGTTCCTTCACCGTTGGTCATGTGCACTGTTACCAAAGTTCGTTCACCGTGGGTCATGTGCACTGTTATGGGAGTGCTGGAGTTCCTTCACCGTGGGTCGTGTGCACTGTTACTGGAGTACTCAATTTCTTCACCGTGGGCCATGTGCACTGTCATGGAAGTGCTGGAGTTCCTTCACTGTGGGTCGTGTGCACTGTAACTGGAGTACTGGAGTTACTTCACCATTGGTCATGTGCACTGTAACCGGAGTTCCTTCACTGTGGGTCATGTGCACTGTTACTGGAGTTCCTTCACCGTTGGTCATGTGCACTGTTACCAGAGTTCGTTCACCATGGGTCATGTGCACTGTCACTGGAGTGCTGGAGTTCCTTCACCGTGGGCCATGTGCACTGTAACTGGAGTGCTCAATTCCTTCACCGTGGGTCATGTGCACTGTTATGGAAGTGCAGGAGTTCTTTCACTGTGGGTCATGTGCACTGTTACTGGAGTACTGGAGTTCCTTCACCATTGGTCATGTGCACTGTAACCGGAGTTCCTTCACTGTGGGTTGTGTGCAGTGTTACCAGAGTTCCTTCACCGTTGGTCATGTGCACTGTAACTGGAGTTCCTTCACTGTGAATTGTGTGCACTGTTACTGGAGTTCCTTCACCGTTGGTCATGTGCACTGTTACCAGAGTTCGTACACAATGATTCATGTGCACTGTTATGGGAGTGCTGGAATTCTTTCACCGTTAGTCATGTGCACTGTTACTGGAGTTCCTTTACAGTGGGTCATGTGCACTGTTACTGGAGTGCTGGAGTTCCTTCACCGTTGGCCATGTGCACTCTTACCGGAGTTCGTTCACCGTTGGTCACAAAGACTACCATGGGATACTGAGAAGTTATATACAAAGCATTTTAGCTTTTTCTGTTAAAAGCAAATCAGAAGAGATGGTTGATCATTTTTTTTATTATATTGGAAAACCAGCGCCAACACTGTATGGGTTCTAGAGCGCAGTGCAGTAATGACAGAAGCAAAGCAGCCTGGGGTTCCATGAACCATGCTAGAGGTAACTACGTGTCTGCATAACATCCGTGTAACTACTATATATGACTTGAATTATTTATCCCCACCTCTCATCTGCGTGCCCATTACTTCCTCTAGCGTCCATTATTCTGCCTGTTGGTGTAGTTACTATTACATTCATGGGGGAGTGCTAAACCTGTAGGGGTCATACAGAGCCTGGAGGAATGAGAGGCATTCAGTCTATTGTAAGGAAGCACAGATCCATTTCCTTAGATCAGGAGCCCTTCACCGGCATCAAGGAGCCTCCCTGGAGGAGCCTGCCCACCTACTGGCAACTATTATGGATCTCACTTAACGAGGAAGACTTCCACTGTTTTGATGATCATTTATTTGCTCTGTCATCCGGCTAGACATACAGGCTGTATTCTCACGGTCCCCTATACATGGAGTGCCCAGCTGTTAAAATGGATACCTTTAAGTACTCCAGGGCTGACATCTGTATGCCCGTTATGGGGTCATACAGTCTGCCAGCAGTGTTGATTTTTCACTGGCCCACCAACCACTTAAGCATCCCTTATCTATTTTTTTAAAGTTTCGTTTTCTCGGAATTAACCTGGGTCTACACTTACCACCTCACAGTCTCTGGTGGCATCTACTTCTCGGTCAGTGGTTGTGTTTCCTTGCATTTTTCCTGATGGGAGACCTGCCAGCACAGCTAACCACTTATTCATCCAGCAGCTCTAAGCATTACCAAGGATGTTACCACTGGCTCCCTGCTGGCAACTTTTTATAAATTACTGCCTGTCCAAGAATCTGGGGATGTATTTCAGTCGGAATGCCTATTCAAACTGCTGCCGAACAGCTTTTGTGCCCTCCCTGCAAGTTTCGTTGGCCCATTTCCTTAAAATTTGACCTCTACCCAATTTGGCTATCCTTTCATATAACTTCAATGTGCACTGTTATGTCGACGCATTACGTTCCCAAGATTCCGCCTTTGATGGAATCTTGCCCTTATTGGTATTTACTTGATGGAATCTTGGGAGCGTAATGTCCTTATTGGTATTTACTTGAACAGGCCTTCACATGCCTAGATTGACTATCCTGTGTATCACGTGTCTATCCCTAGTCTTCAACAACACGGGAAGCGTGATAGCATTCGGAGAGTTCTATTGGATTCACCTTCTCCTTTCCTTTCTTCCACGGTGCCTCTTCGTTTTTGTGGCTTATCTATGATGATGCCTCTCAGTCTTCCACAAGTGTGAACTTCACCAGGTGTTTTGGCCCCCATATACTATGCAGGGATCTTCCAGATGTAAACCTCTT
>NC_091329.1:23381099-23585529 GCF_038502225.1 Cherax quadricarinatus
TGAGGATAGTGAGGCTCAGGTTAGGGTATGTAGAAGAGAGGGAGAATACTTCCCGGTAAAAGTAGGTTTTAGACAGGGATGTGTAATATCACCATGGTTGTTTAATATATTTATAGATGGGGTTGTAAAAGAAGTAAATGCTAGGGTGTTCGGGAGAGGGGTGGGATTAAATTATGGGGAATCAAATTCAAAATGGGAACTGACACAGTTACTTTTTGCTGATGATACTGTGCTTATGGGAGATTCTAAAGAAAAATTGCAAAGGTTAGTGGATGAGTTTGAGAATGTGTGTAAAGGTAGAAAGTTGAAGTGAACATAGAAAAGAGTAAGGTGATGAGGGTATCAAATGATTTAGATAAAGAAAAATTGGATATCAAATTGGGGAGGAGGAGTATGGAAGAAGTGAATGTTTTCAGATACTTGGGAGTTGACGTGTCGGCGGATGGGTTTATGAAGGATGAGGTTAATCATAGAATTGATGAGGGAAAAAAGGTGAGTGGTGCGTTGAGGTATATGTGGAGTCAAAAAAGTTATCTATGGAGGCAAAGAAGGGAATGTATGAAAGTATAGTAGTACCAACACTCTTATATGGATGTGGAAATGCAGCAGTTGGAGGCAGTGGAGATGTCCTGTCTAAGGGCAATGTGTGGTGTAAATATTATGCAGAAAATTCGGAGTGTGGAAATTAGGAGAAGGTGTGGAGTTAATAAAAGTATTAGTCAGAGGGCTGAAGAGGGTTAGTGGATGAGTTTGAGAATGTGTGTAAAGGTAGAAAGTTGAAGTGAACATAGAAAAGAGTAAGGTGATGAGGGTATCAAATGATTTAGATTAAGAAAAATTGGATATCAAATTGGGGAGGAGGAGTATGGAAGAAGTGAATGTTTTCAGATACTTGGGAGTTGACGTGTCGGCGGATGGGTTTATGAAGGATGAGGTTAATCATAGAATTGATGAGGGAAAAAAGGTGAGTGGTGCGTTGAGGTATATGTGGAGTCAAAAAAGTTATCTATGGAGGCAAAGAAGGGAATGTATGAAAGTATAGTAGTACCAACACTCTTATATGGATGTGCAGCTTGGGTGGTAAATGCAGCAGCGAGGAGACAGTGGAGATGTCCTGTCTAAGGGCAATGTGTGGTGTAAATATTATGCAGAAAATTCGGAGTGTGGAAATTAGGAGAAGGTGTGGAGTTAATAAAAGTATTAGTCAGAGGGCTGAAGAGGGTTTGTTGAGGTGGTTTGGTCATTTAGAGAGAATGGATCAAAGTAGAATTCAATTCAAGTTTATTCTCTATAAGGTTCACAATGTGGGGTTTACAGGTTTTGGGTATTGTGTGGTTTACATGTTATAAAATACTAATTACAGAGGCTGCCACAAGGACACCTAGCATGGCTAGGCATTTCAAGTAGACTTAGATAAATTTTTAACATTAAATCCTTACAGATTATGGTATTAAGGCTAAGTGACTACATTTATTTATTTATTTATTTATTAACAATTTGAGCACACATACAGAGGTACAAAAAAATACAGATAAGAGCAGCATGCCAAAGCCACTTATACTATGCATAGCATTACGGGCTGGCTTAAAATTAACTTAAGATTAACTAAGCAATGATGAAATCAGTGATAAAACATTAATGTAAACAGATTACTATAAAGCACAAGTGAGTATTACAAAGACAGGTCATTTGGTTGCATGCATTGTTGTACATTCGGTAGAATGGAGTATTCTGTTAGGTAGTGTATTTAAAAAATAATAAAGTTAGATTGGGTTTTAGGTTTAACATTTATGTGATATAATTGTGAGAAACATTTAAGATATACAATTTATAAGGTTCAGTTATTCAGTATTTATTTGGTTTTGGGTGAGTAAGTGATCTTTGAGAAGAGACTTGAATTTATAAACAGGTAGTGTTTCTTTTATATTTACAGGTAATGAGTTTAGCAATGTGAATGCTTTTGTTTTGGCACAATACAAAGTGTCTATATTGGAGTATCATAGGCAAACTTATGACTAGTTAGGATTTATTATTTTAAGATTAAGATTAGTATTTCTGGGTTTATAGTCAGTGGGTGAGTGAGTGTGATTGTGAACCACCAGGTGGTTATCATGTAGTTAGTTGTTGGGATGGATCAGGGAGATGTTTTCTAACTGTAGTTTTGAAAGTGATGAATGTGTCTGCAGTTCTAGTGTTTTCAGGTAGGGTGTTCCAGATTTTAGGTCCTTTGAAATACATGTACATTGAATTTTTGTAAAGGTTTAGTCGAACACGGGGAATGTCATAGATGTTTGTGTCTACTGTTATGCCTGTGGCTCCTGTCACAACTATCAAGAAAGCATTTTAGGTCAAGGTTAATATTGGAATTTAAGGTCCTGTAGATATAGATTGCATGGTAGTAAGTGTGGATGTTCTGAACAGGGAGTAAGTTTAGATCTATGAAGAGTGGGGAGGTGTGTTGCCAGGGATGGGATTTAGTGATTATGTATTCTTACTGTGGTTTTTTGTTGGGTTATTATTGGCTTTAAGTGTGTTGCTGCAGTTGAACCCCAAGCACAGATAGCATAGGTGAGGTATGGATATATAAGTGAATGGTATAGTGTGAGAAGGGCAGTTTGCGGCACATAGTATCGTATCTTGGAGAGGACATTGAGAGCGTATAAATCTGTAGGGGAAGGAAGGCGGGGTAGGGGTCGTCCTCGAAAAGGTTGGAGGGAGGGGGTAAAAGTGTTGTGGGCAAGGGGTTTAGACTTATAGCAAGCGTGCGTAAGTGTGTTAGATAGGAGTGAATGGAGACAAATGCTATTTGGGACCTGACGAGCTGTTGGAGTGTGAGCAGGGCAATATTTAGTGGAGGGATTCAGGGAAACCAGTTATTTTATATAACTGGACTTGAGTCCTGGAAATGGAAAGTACAATGCCTGCACTCTAAAGGAGGGGTTCGGGATATTGGCAGTTTGGAGGGGTATATTGTGTATTTTTATACGTATATACTTCTAAACTGTTGTATTCTGGGCACCTCTGCAAAAACAGTGATTATGTGTGAGTGAGGTGAAAGAGTTGAATGATGAAAGTATTTTCTTTTTGGGGATTTTCTTTCTTTTTGGGTCACTGTGCCTCAGTGGGAGACGGCCAACTTGTTGAAAAAAAAAATAATATATATATATATATATATATATATATATATATATATATATATATATATATATATATATATATATATATATATATATACGTACATACATACATACATATACATACGTATATATATGAGAGAGAGAGACACTCCCAGTGTATACACATTGAGAAATACACTTGTACTCTAAGAAAACCTTTGTAATTCAAGGTTAACCTAAAATCATGGTTTAGAACTAAGTATGAAGCTCTTGATTTAATGAACTTCAGATGTATATGGAAAAAAAATTGCTCTCAGCTGATATGTAAAACAACAACAGTCTGCTGGTTACAATAATAAGATAATGAAATTTAGTGCTAAACCCAAAAGGGTTTTACAGCACTGTGCTAAAGCAATATGTGGATGTTAGGAGAGAGGCAAGGGCAGGAGTGTGCATGGATAAGGGTTAATTGGGGCTAGGGAAGAGTGCAAGAATAAACTCTGAATTGGTGCAGTTAATTTTTGTTAAATAGTCAGTAAGTGTATAAAGGTGAGACTTTTAGCAAGGTCAGTTAGAGTAAATGTGTTGGGGCAGTGGAGACTTCAGAAGTGAATTCTGTGTACTCGCTGACAGACAGAAATTTATTACAATATGCTAAACTGACAGTGAAGCCTGACAGTCCTCACAGAGCAGTGCCAAGCATTTATCTATAAGGTGTCTTGATTGAATCACATGTGGTCGATATGTAAGCAGAAGAGTGCAGGCTCTAAAACATGACATATAGATGAAAACAAACAGGAAGCACGTATGTCTCTTACTCAGCAGACAAAGGATCAAGCCTCCACCTCGTCTTGCACTGAATGTTCCACGTTGGTTTAGCGTTTTGCATGAATTATTATATATACATGTACAGTGGACCCTCGACCAGCGATATTAATCCGTTCCTGAGAGTTCATCGTTAATCGAAATTATCGTTAGTTGAGTTAATTTTCCCCATAAGAAATAATGGAAATCAAATTAATCCGTTACTGACACCCAAAAGTATTGAAAAAAAAAATTTTACCACATGAAATATTAATTTTAATACACACAAACTGAAGAAGACATGCACAGTTACATGACACTTACCTTTATTGAAGATCTGGTGATGATTGATGGGATGGGAGGAGGGGAGAGTGTTGATGATGTTAGTGTTTAGAAGGGGGATCCCCTTCCATTAGGACTTGAGGTGGCAAGTCCTTTTTCGGGGTTACTTCCCTTCTTCTTTTAATGCCACTAGGACCAGCTTGAGTCACTGGACCTCTGTCGCACAACGTATCTGTCCATAGAGGCCTGTACCTCCCGTTCCTTTATGACATTCCTAAAGTGTTTCACAACATTGTCAGTGTCACAATTAAACACTTGTTCAGGTTTCAATTCTTCACTGTCTATGTACTCCTTGAATTCCTGCACATATTTTTCAGCTGCTTTTTGGTCCAAACTGGCAGCCTCACCATGCCTTATCACACCAAGTATGCCACTACGATTCTTAAATTTCTCAAACCAACCTTTGCTGGCCTTAAATTCACTCACATCACCACTAGTTGCTGGCATTTTTCTAATTAAATCCTCATGCAACTTCCTAGCCTTTTCACATATGATCGCTTGAGAGATGCTATCTCCTGCTATCTGTTTTTTGTTTATCCACACCAATAACAGTCTCTCAACATCTTCTATCACTTGCGATCTCAGTTTCGAAAACATAGTTGCACCTTTAGCAAGAACAGCTTCCTTGATTGCCATTTTCTTGGCCGCAATAGTAGCGATGGTTGATTGGGGTTTTGTGTACAACCTGGCCAGCTCGGAGACACGCACTCCACTTTCATGCTTAGCAATGATCTCTTTCTTCATATCCATAGTAATTATCACCCTTTTTACTGTAGGGTTGGCACTAGAAGCTTTCTTGGGGCCCATGGTCACTTATTTTGCAGGTGCAATCACTAAAAAGGCTGTGATAATATGAAATGTTCTGATTATATGATTGGAAGCGACTGCAGTGGCTGGCTGGCTTGTAAACACTGGCCAGAAGTGGACGCGTCTCAGACGGAACGAATAGTGTTGGTCGAGTTTTTTAGCGCTAGTCGAGGCAAAATTTTTGCGTTAAAATATATCGCTGGTCGGATTTATCGTTAATCGATGCCATCGTTGGTCGAGGGTCCACTGTATACAGTGGAACCTCGGTTTTTTAATTTAATTCATTCCAGATGTTGATTTGACAACCAAAATTGATGACATCCAAAGCAATTTTTCCCATAAAGAATAATGTAAATAGAATTAATCCGTTCCAGACCCCAGATGACAATATAATAATATACAGTATTAATAATATACCAAGTACTACATAAAACAATGTATAAAATTATACAGCCCGGTGGCCTGGTGGCTAAAGCTCCCGCTTCACACACGGAGGGCCCGGGTTCGATTCCCGGCGGGTGGAAACATTTCGACACGTTTCCTTACACCTGTTGTCCTGTTCACCTAGCAGCAAATAGGTACCTGGGTGTTAGTCGACTGGTGTGGGTCGCATCCTGGGGGACAAGATTAAGGACCCCAATGGAAATAAGTTACAGTCCTCGATGACGCACTGACTTTCTTGGGTTATCCTGGGTGGCTAATCCTCCGGGGTTAAAAATCCGAACGAAATCTTATCTTATCTTATCTTATCTAACTGTAAAAATGAATACTAAATGAAAATTTAACTGAAATACTGTACAGAAAATGAAAATTTAACTGCCCCTTACCTGTCAGAGGAGAGCTAATGACATACTGGAAGCAAGAGGTGGAGTAGAGGAGGAAGGAAAGTCACCTATTAATATGTCAGTCAACTGTCTTTCTGGTGTTGTTTCTCTTATTTGTCTCTTTATTTATTTATTTATTTATTTATTTATTTATTTATTCTGGCTCACTGGTTCTTTGTCTCACTAAAAACCAGTCCAGAGAGGTTTGTTTCCGGCTCTTTTTTAACACTTGTCTAAATTGAGACATTACACTGTCATTGTACATGTTAGAGAGATGGATGGCCACTGCTTTGTCTGGATGGTATTTTTCAGCAGAATACCAGTGCACATTCTATAAGCATGTGACCTGAGCAGCTTTGTCTCATTCCATACATGTGAAACCTTGTCCATAGACAATCAAGAGAACTTACGAAAACCAGGACTTTTTGCTCGAACGCCTTATTCAATAGCCGAATTATTCAACAAGTAATACAATCAACAACTGAGGTTCGAAGGTATTATCAAACATAACCATGGTAGGGAGAAGATGGTTTGGCAGAAAATTTATTGAAGACCAACCAAAACCGCTGTTGTTGCCAGTAGTTACGAAGTTGTCATGAGATCACTGAAAAAATCCAAGGATGAAATACCCCTAGTTGGAACTGGGAGGTCATGAACAGCTGACCAAACAACTGAGACTGCCTGTTCGTTACCCCGAACATCAGTGTGTCCATTGACTCAGCAGTAAACGACATCTTTGAGTTTACTAGAAATGTGGCAAAACCAGAGGTGTATACAAAGGATGAGGGGAGTCAAATTTCTGAATAGCTTGTAACACACTGTAAGTGAAATGACTGAATGACAAGATGGATATTGACACATTGTGTATGATGAACATAAAAACAGCATTCAGCTCAGATGTGACAACACTGGCCAAGTCTAGTAAGTGACCTTGGATGATTCCATCAGGAAAAAGCTAATGCATATCCAACACCATCAGACTTAGAACCAATGGTGTACACAATAATAGCATGAGAATGAGAATGGAAGTCATCAAGAAAGAGTGAGCAAGCAAGTAAGTTTTTGCACATGGAAGTGGGGAAGAGCAAACACGAATTGTTGGGACTTCCCAAGGAAGGAGAGAAAAGATCCTGGGTAGACATAAAGAGGATGCAAATTTAGGGAAACCAATAGAGAAAAGGAACATATAAATAGGGGTGATGATTAAACAAAGAAGCTCTACTAACATCTGTTACCATCCTGTATATGGAAGGATCAAGCAGGTCGCAAGATGGACAAAATTACTAGTAGAGACAACTGGCATCACGCCTCTCTTGCCAAGATGGGATATCTGCCTCTGTATGTAGGCTCTCAGCTGGGAAATAATAAAACACCATGAGACAGGCTGGAAGATGGATTGTTATGGTCAGCTGATCGCAGACCAGGAATTCAGCCAGTGACCTACAATATTTGGCTGGGTGGCCAAAGTGCCAGCAATTTCTGCAGTGAGGCATAGGGAGTAATTCCCATATTATAACTGCTGTTCTGATATGTAGCTCAAGGCTGAAAACTCTTGGCAGTTAAAGGTGAGTTTAGCAATATTGCATGGACAAAGCCTCTGACCTTGGGCAGGAAGGACATAAATTCCACTCTGATAATTAGAGCTTAAGTTGCTCCTGAATATCTGGGCCACTTACCATTATAGATTGCAATATGCAGGATGACAGTGCCAGCTAGAATTGAGAGAAAAATGTAAGTGTATTGTGATAGGTGCCATCAATAGTGTCACTGGCTCAAAAAAAAAAAATCATCCAGGAGAGTCCTTGGAATACAATTTGCAGGGGAAGAGGTTTCTGAATACTTTGTTTCTAGGAGTTGGAGCAAGGAGTTTCAGTATCATCATCATCAATTACAGGTCAAACTCGTCCAAACAAAAATTACACTTGTCATGACATCGGAGAAGTTTGGATCATAGTCAAAGTTTCGCGAAGTTCAGAGATATCAAAAGGGTCAGCCGAAACTCTTGGACTCAAGTCAGGTAATGAGGTCTTGCCTAAAAGTGGGACCGGGTTCAAAGGAAGGTCCATGGTCATGCTTGGGTTGGTTAAGGGTTCCACTGGGGCAAGGAGAGGCCCAGGAGGAGGCAGAATATGGATATGACTATGGATATGGTTGTTAAAAAAAAAAGTGGGGAAGGGAAAGGGGCAGCTCTGAGAAGATTGAGTGACCATCTATCCCCCCCTCCGCTTCCAAGAATATCCTCTGAGTGGCAGGTATCTATTAAGTTTAGACTGCCCATAATGCCAAAGCATGATAGTGGCTCTCTTTGCACTACAAATCTTTGTAGTGTTAATTCTGCATGAAAACTGCTCTCTACCCTACCCTTCATTCCTGTAGACCAAAACCCCAACATGGCACCACTGCATCGACTGAGCCAAGTTCATCTGAAAGAGATGGATGGTTGCCACCTCCTAGTAGCAACAGGCTGCCTCCAGTGATACATCACCTAAGGACACACGAGGCTGCCCACCGGGACCCTGGAGGACAGTCTAGCACATCCCTGGATGATCAAATTCCCAGGGCAAACACCAAGGTCCTCAGTGGAATGGGACAGCCAACGATTTCTCTTCCTTCAACCTAAGAGCTGTAATTAACAAGGAAAATACCCCCAAGTGCCAAATGGAGAGGAGGGGAGAAGGGTAGCTAGATTCGATCCAAGGAAGGAGACGAGGCCTAATTCCTTGGATCAAGAGCCCCTATGCCGGTATAGTGACGAATAAGATCCAATACTCTTGCCCTTATCTTCCACAGTTGCCACTGCCAGCCACACACTTCCTCTTATTACTTGATTAAATCAAGGTTTACTAATGCTTTAAGTACTTACATATGTAGTACAATTATTTTGTTCAGTCTGTTTAGCAGAAAGCAGTTAAATATTATATAACTAAATGGGTAATTGTATGTGAACAGAACCACTGCAGCAGAAGCAGTCAGATCGACATGCTGACAGCTATGGAAAATGAGCATCTTCCCAACAAACTGAGGTAATATATTTTTTCTTACTTTGCAAACAAATTTTGTTTTATGTTAAAATGTTTGATAATACAGTACCTTTAAATGAAGCAAGCACTCTGTAGTGAGCAGCTTTTCCTCTGTCATCCCTTTCAATAAAATAATTAGCTGATTTAAAAATCTTAGAGTACTTGCCATAAAGCATTTAACAACTCTCATTATATTTTTTCAGGGTAAATTTAATCTTAAGAAATGAGCCACTCTTTGCCAAAGCCTTTAACTGTCCAGTTGGGTCTCTGATGCATCCTTATGAGCAGTGCCCCTACATCCTTGGATAAACTACCATCCTTACAGTGATTCAACACCAATTGATAAACTATCCTTACAGTGCTTCTATGCCAGTGAATAAACTATCTTCACAAACACCGCCACAATGCTGTTGGATAAACCATCATCCTCACAGTGGATTTACATCCTTGGATAAACTATTGTTCTTATGAAAACTACTTCTATATCCATGGATAATCTTATTATTTTATGAATAATATCTGAACTTCCTTGGATAAATCATCATCCTCATGAACACTCATTACATTCTTGGATAAATTACCTACATTGAAGATAGTGTCTCTACTTCCTTGGATAAACTTATCATTACAAGATGTCTATGGTGATGCATCTTGAAATTTATTAATTTCTTCCATGCCAATTTTACCAAACTCAGAACTATAGAGTAACCGACTTGTTGCAGTTAGCTGCATTTTTATGTTAAGGAAATGTTTTATTGTGCCAGACTCTGTATGATCCCTACAGATTTAACTTTTCCCCCCTGAATGTAATCTTAGCTAAATATACTTTAGTTGCAGCATGATCCTAGAAAGGTATCCCCACATTCCACATACTCGGCCTCTTCTACCTCATTGTACGTAAAAAAAGGAATAGTGCAGAGTGGTGACAAAATTCTAATGCAACAAAATGTAAAAACATGCATTCATATATTTATGCATGTACACGTATATGTATGTCAGTACTTATAAACACTTGTGCATGTATGTATGTATGTACATATATGTGCATTTGCATATGTATGCATGAATGAATGTACACTTGTAAACTATATGCATGTATATGTACATTCCTGTATGTGGCTGCAGGGGTTGAATCACAGCTCCTGGCATGTGTCATGTATTTTCTTTTGTTAATGTATGAATGTACACCTGTGTCTGTATATATATATACATGAACGCATGGCAGGAGAGTCCTAAAACTTGTAGGCCATTGTGGTAACCACTAGTCCATGCCAATCTAATAAGATTCATCCACAAGTTATATTTCTGTACACCCTAGGAATGTTAGCAATGGATCCCTGCAGTGGCCAAATGCAGGTTTTTGCAAATGAATCCTACACCAGCATGACTGTTGTGTGCTCTAGCTCGAGTCCCTTCAAAAGCAAAAGCTGCCTTCATGGCTCACAGTCATAATAACATGATTACAAACAAATAAGGAAATGGGTGGGGCTGGAACCCATGGCTGGCGAGTCTTAAAACTCATGTTATTACAGTTTTGTTGGTCATGATGGCAGCTTTGAGGGGACGAGCTAGAGCACACCACAAGCTGATGGAGGATTCATTTGGAAAAACCTGCATTTGGTCAGTGGGGGCCCATGCTAACATTCCTATGGTGTATAGAAATATACCTAGATTCCATCATGATGCTTCAATTAAAAACTTAATAGATGCCATCAAGCACATAAATTGAAAAAGAAAGCTAGAGTAGAAAGCTTCCTCACTATTAAAAAACACTACAATATACACTGCCACAAAAATCCTCAACAACCCATGGTTCACAAAAGGCTTGCTCATATTGATAAAAACCGTGATAATGAAAAGAGGTGCAGGCTAGGACTTCTTTACAAGGAAATAATAGTAATAATAATAATATACATATACTTGTAGTAAATAATTATAAGGGTCGCCCTGCCTCGGTGGGAGACGGCAGACTTGTTGAAAAAAAAAAAAAAAAAATATGTATAAGGTATACAGGCCTAGCTGACATCAGTGACATACTACTATATAGAAAGCCACTTGTTATGCTGAGCATTTCAGGCAAATTAGGTCAATGTGCCAGAATGCGACCCACACCAGTCGACTAACACCCAAGTACCCATTTTACTGATTGGGAACATAGACGACCGGTGTAAGGAAACATGCCCAATGTTTCTACCCTGGTTGGGAATCGAGCCCAGACCCTCACCGTGTGAAGCGAGAGCTTTAGCCACCAGAGCCTCTCACAAGAATATAGTATCCAAGCAAAATTACTATTCTAGTAGATTCAACAACTCTATATGATATAAATAAAAATAATCCTCTCCCTCAGCTAATGACACTGAATAAGCTGAGCAATTTCTTCTCTACAGTAAGAACTAATATTGCAAACAATATACCAGAGGCCTATACAAAAATTGAAGGTTATCTGAACAATGATTACTGAAACCTTCTACTCAGCTCCCACTGACTTATTAAATAAACAATTTGAGCTAGGTCAGCAACACTTATTAAATAAAAGTCTGAGCTAGTAATACAGCAACAATTATTAAATAAACAATTTGAGCTAGTAGTAGAGCAACAATTATTAAATAAACAATTTGAGCTAGTAGTACCCACCATTATCTTAAAAAAAGCTGCACTAAGTATTAACTCCAATCATTTCATTACTTTTCATCAAATCACTTTAGGTTCACATCTTTACAGACTGTCTTGAGAGCCATGATAACATTCATCCACAAAGATGGCAGTCAAACTGGTCTTAACAATCACAGATCAATATCTAATTGACCAATACATACTATCAAAAATATTTGAGAAAGTGATTCATATGCAGGTGTATCCATACTTAATCAATGTTCTTATTCCTTGCCAATTTAGATTCAGGCTCAACAATACCTGGTAGCACTAATGATGCAATCATAAAAAATGCTTGACACAATTTACATAGCACTTCACAGAAATGAATATCATATTAGGTACTTTACTGATCTCCATAAGGCTTTTGATAGAGTTGACCCCAATATTCCATGGGGTGAGTGCTGAACCCCCAGGGATCATACAGTGTCCAGCAGAATGGGAGGAAATCAGGTTCAATCCAAGAATTCCTTCGATCAGGAGTATTGTAGTGGTGTGGGAGTGTTGCAGTGGTATGGGAGTGTTGCAGTGGTGTGGGAGTGTTGCAGTTGTGTGGGAGTGTTGTAGTGGTGTGGGAGTGTTTCAGTGGTGTGGGAGTGTTGCAGTGGTTTGGGAATGAGTAGTTGTAAGGATGAGGGAGTGAGTTGGAATGTGAGGGACAATAAATTATAAGAATGTGAGAATCAAAATATATTAATATCTTGCAAATAGGTTTACCACTTTTTTGATAAGATGCAGTATTTGAAATGTTTGACTCTGGCTTATCTGTTAAATGTGTATAACTTTCACAGATAAAGCAAACAACTACAGTACAAGTTTATTTTTTACAGTACAGTACATGCCAAGAGCATGTAGTACATGCACAATGTTTCTCCTGAATACAATGTTTCTCCTGAATACAAGGTTTCTTCTGAATACAATGTTTCTCCTGAATACAATGTTATAGTCTACCAGAGAAATAGGAGGTACATGACATCCTGTAATTCATGTCAGGTGCAGTAGCAATAACTCTACAAATTTTTGTTCTCAGTACAAGCAGCTGCGAGCACACATTTTAAAATTATAGCTAAAGCTATACATAGTATATAGAATTAAATGATTAAACTATTTTCTAAAGCTAAAAAACAAAACGTGTTTTCCTTTACTTCATATGAAACCATCATAATCTCCAACTTTCAATTCTGGTCAGTCCTGCCATAGCCAAAATAAATAATTGTACTTATTGAGAAGTTAAAAATTACAAAGGCCAAAACATCATATAAACTAAATATAGATTGTTAGCCCTTATTACACTGTAAAATTACATTATCTGAATACAGTACTAGCAATAGCCATTCTTCCAGTGACAAAACAGTCTAATTCCATTGGCTTCCTGACTAGCCAATGGAATGCATGCGTGTGTCCATGCTCCAGTGGGAGCCAATAAATATTCTCATCTTAGAGGCAGCAGCACTGCTTGCTCTAACTCTTTCCCAAAAAATTAATTCTTTGAAGTTAATTTACACAAAACTTACGTTTGGTACTGTTGCATTCCGCATTTTCAGTGCTTCATCGTTTATATATTTTTAATGCTTAAATTTTCTTGCAAATTTTCTAAATTTTCATCACTGTGCACCCCTAGGGATCTGGGGATCCCAATTTGGAAACTGCTGTACTAGGATGAGAAAGTTCTCCATAGAGAATTTGAATCTTCTGTAATTCCATTGTTGAACATAGTCATGATGAGTTAAGTTGCACAATGATCATATCAGGTGGCAACAGGACACATGTGCAATACTAAGGAAGTTTAATATCTTTAGATTTCACCCACCAGGTCACTATCAATCCAACATAGAGATCATGAACAGAGAATAATAGACAGTGGAGCAGACAGGTGTGGTGGGGAGTGAGGGAACTATGACATAGGGCAGGTGTAGTGGGGAGTGAGGGAACTATAACACAGACCAGGTGTAGTGGGGAGTGAGGGAACTATGACATAGGGCAGGTGTAGTGGGGAGTGAGGGAACTACAACACAGGTTGCTGTCACCTGACAAGTGTCCCTATGGTTCAAGATTATTCTTAATGTTGCACATGTGTCTTATTTATACACTTCTCTGTGTTAAACAATATCTTCTCAAATAGTGTTAACATTGTCAAGTCTAGTACAATTCACATTTTGTCTAATTTTCTATGCTTTACTGTTATCACAGTCATTATAAATTACACTAATATTTTTTTATTTTGTTCATAAAAATGTATGTTTTAAGTCAACTCACTGTAAAATATGAATGTTTTTTCTGATCCTCGTATAAAATTATTATCCTTGTTAATAATAATAGATAAACAATAATAATATAGGTAGTAGGTTGGTAGACAGCATCCGCCCAGGGAGGTACTACCGTCCTGCCAAGTAAGTGTAAAATGAAAGCCTGTAATTGTTTTACATGATGGCAGCATTGCTGGTATCTTTCTTCTTTCAAATAAACATACAAGATTTCATGTATGTCTTCCTACTTCTAATTACACTTAGATCACACTACACATGTATGTACAAGCACATACTATATACACACCCCTCTGGGTTTTCTTTTTATTTTCTTACTAGTTCTTGTTCTTGTTTATTTCCACTTATCTCCATGGGGAAGTGGAACAGAATTCTTCCTCCATAAGCCATGTGTGTTGTAAGAGGCAATTAAAATGCTGGGAGCAAGGGGCTAGTAACCCCTTCTCCTGTATAAATTACTAAAGTTAAAAAGAGAAACTTTTGTTTTTCTTTATGGGCCACCCTGCCTCGGTGGGATACAGCTGGTTTGTTGAAAGAAGAAGAAATAATAATAATATTTTTTTTATTATTCACCCTTGTCTACCCTTGTACGTATTAGGTAAAGATCTGCTGGAAATATTATTTGTAATAATGGCTTTCCAAAACATTACACCATGCCTTCATACTACATGCATACTGCATGGAAAAACACATTATTTATATTACATTACAGTACTTACATTATGGACTTTTCCAACAAATTTGCAATTCCCCTCAAATTCTTATAAAATTTAATACGTAAATTGACTGAGAAGTAAATACAACCTCTCCTCACTTAACGACAGAGTTCTGTTCCTAAGATGACGTCATTAAACGAATTCGTTGCTAAGTGAGGATCATACTATAAAGGTAGTGTCAACCGTCTTTGATATTGTTTTAATGTCACCTTTGCACCATTTATAACATTTCTGGTATATTTTTAAATGTTTATATAGTAGTGTACTGCACATTGAAATACACCTACCATCCGACTTACGACCTGCTCGACTTACGACCACTTGACTTACGACCATGTTTTTTATGCCAAATTTCTGGGAAATAAACAACTATTTGTGTTGTACACAGTGTTTATCCTAAACCTTACAGTATAAAATACAGTACTAACAGCATAAAAAGTAAAGTAAAACATGAAATACCAAAATAAAACAATAAAATAAAGTCATTACAAAAATGTTTTGTTGACATTCAGTAGTAAAGTTCGACTTACGACCGGTTTCTCGGAACCGAACTCGGTCGTAAGTCGGATGGTAGGTGTAATCAGAATAGAGGAAATCAGCTCTAATATACATTATTTAGGTATAAATATTGGTCAGACAGCCCGTTGTAAGTCTGAGGCATTGGTAAATGAGTACGTCGCTAAGTGAGGAGAGGCTGTATTTATTAAATGATCTGATTCCTTAAAATCTAAGTATTCCTTGACTCCAAGCTTTATTTCAGGGAAGGGTTAGAATAATTGCTTTAATATTCATCCTGTTATCCTGGTTATGCTATTAATTCTTAAGATTAAGAATAAAATTCTTCATTACCAATCAGTGCATTACAAAATACTGTAGTATATAATAACTTCCAACAGGCGTGCGTGAGCGTGTTCGATAGGAGTGAATGGAGACGAATGGTATTTGGGACCTGACAATCTGTTGGAGTTTGAGCAGGGTAATATTTAGTGAAGGGATTCAGGGAAATCGGTTATTTTTATATAGCCGGACTTGAGTTATGGAAATGGGAAGTACAATGCCTGCACTCTAAAGGAGGGGTTCGGGATATTGACAGTTTGGAGGGATATGTTGTGTATCTTTATACATATATGCTTCTAAGCTGTTGTGTTCTGAACACCTCTGCAAAAACAATGATTATGTGTGAGTGAGGTGAAAGAGTTGAATGATGATGAAAGTATTTTCTTTTTGGGGATTTTCTTTCTTTTTGGGTCACCCTGCCTCGGTGGGAGATGGCCGACTTGTTAAAAAAAAAAATAATAATAATAATCAGAAAGTCCATAAGATTCACAGTATTTCAAGCACTTTTCTGAATCTAACAGTGTTGGTGGGACAATTTGTGCATTACAACTACAGGAGTGCCCAAGTTCTATGGCAATAAGCAAAAATTGCAGGCAGGTGGAAAAAAAAAATTTTTTCAATATCAACAGCATCTAAAATGCCTGATAATGTATTTACACTATCACTATCTTTTTGGTTTTTTCTTTTTTTTTCAGTCACCCTGCCTTGATGGGAAACGGCCAAGGTGTTAAAACAAAAAAATATTAGGTGCTCAATACAGCTAGGCATAAAAAAAAGAGATACAAGAGTAAAATAAATGCACAGTACATTCAATACTTACCTTAAAATATGCTGCTCGTCACCCTTCCCTTACATAATGGTTGTATGGAAAAGCCGAAAAAGCATAGAACACCAAAAATAGGGTGCTGAATATGCAGGACCCTCCTGTATATGCGTTATGGTGGGTGTGTCCCCAGTACTACCATACTTCACAGGATAAAGAGTAGACTTGTTTCATCACTGCATCATCAGCAAACAGCATCCACAGTATTACAGAAGATACTTTATTCCCTTTGCATTAACCCATGCAAAGGGCCTAGTTTCTGTACCTTAAAGCCTTTAAGAAGCAAAACAGCTGCAGCTCAATTCAACTCTCCCAGAAGTTCAGGAGCTTGACAGCAACATCTTCACATAGCCTTGAAGCTGTAGCTTAACATCCTCATAATGCCAAGGAATTATAGATCAATACCCATAAGAGGCAAAGGAGCTGTAAATCAACGCTCAAGAGGCCCAGGTGAACCCTAACTCGAGTTACACCTGTAATACGAAGCAAATCATGTGAAGCTAGGATGGCAATGTTCAAAGAATTTTGTATTCTATTATATGATTAGAGTGACAATTTTTTTCAGTATTTAGATAAAGGTGAGGAAGTTTTTATTGCATTTATGGATTTAGAAAAGGCATATGATAGAGTGGATAGAGGAGCAATGTGGCAGATGTTGCAAGTTTATGGAATAGGTGGTAAGTTACTAAATGCTGTAAAGAGCTTTTATGAGGATAGTGAGGCTCAGGTTAGGGTGTGTAGAAGAGAGGGAGAATACTTCCCGGTAAAAGTAGGTCTTAGACAGGGATGTGTAATGTCACCATGGTTGTTTAATATATTTATAGATGGGGTTGTAAAAGAAGTAAATGCTAGGGTGTTCGGGAGAGGGGTGGGATTAAATTATGGGGAATCAAATTCAAATTGGGAATTGACACAGTTACTTTTTGTTGATGATACTGTGCTTATGGGAGATTCTAAAGAAAAATTGCAAAGGTTAGTGGATGAGTTTGAGAATGTGTGTAAAGGTAGAAAGTTGAAAGTGAACATAGAAAAGAGTAAGGTGATGAGGGTATCAAATGATTTAGATAAAGAAAAATTGGATATCAAATTGGGGAGGAGGAGTATGGAAGAAGTGAATGTTTTCAGATACTTGGGAGTTGACGTGTCGGCGGATGGATTTATGAAGGATGAGGTTAATCATAGAATTGATGAGGGAAAAAAGGTGAGTGGTGCGTTGAGGTATATGTGGAGTCAAAAAACGTTATCTATGGAGGCAAAGAAGGGAATGTATGAAAGTATAGTAGTACCAACACTCTTATATGGATGTGAAGCTTGGGTGGCAAATGCAGCAGCGAGGAGACGGTTGGAGGCAGTGGAGATGTCCTGTCTAAGGGCAATGTGTGGTGTAAATATTATGCAGAAAATTCGGAGTGTTGAAATTAGGAGAAGGTGTGGAGTTAATAAAAGCATTAGTCAGAGGGCAGAAGAGGGGTTGTTGAGGTGGTTTGGTCATTTAGAGAGAATGGATCAAAGTAGAATGACATGGAAAGCATATAAATCTATAGGGGAAGGAAAGAGGGGTAGGGGTTGTCCTCGAAAGGGTTGGAAAGAGGGGGTAAAGGAGGTTTTGTGGGTGAGGGGCTTGGACTTCCAGCAAGCGTGCATGAGCGTGTTAGATAGGAGTGAATGGAGACGAATGATACTTGGGACCTGACGATCTGTTGGAGTGTGAGCAGGGTAATATTTAGTGAAGGGATTCAGGGAAACCGGTTATTTTCATATAGTCGGACTTGAGTCCTGGAAATGGGAAGTACAATGCCTGCACTTTAAAGGAGTGGTTTGGGATATTGGCAGTTTGGAGGGATATGTTGTGTATCTTTATACGTATATGCTTCTAAGCTGTTGTATTCTGAGCACCTCTGCAAAAGTAGTGATAATGTGTGAGTGTGGTGAAAGTGTTGAATGATGATGAAAGTATTTTCTTTTTGGGGATTTTCTTTCTTTTTTGGGTCATCCTGCCTCGGTGGGAGACGACCGACTTGTTGAAAAAAAAAAAAAAAAAAAAAATAGGTCTTGCTCTTATACCGTGGTAACCAATACACGACAGAACAGAACAGAGGACTCACAGGTAAGGACCCACTAGGGGCGAGAGGCAAGTGGGGACAGGGCAAAGAATAGTCGATGAGAGGAATGTCTTGAGTCGAAGAGAGAAGAGTCAGGACTAGACCCACGTACATTGATTTTCATGAAACTCATGGCAGTTATTCTCCTGTGCAAGAAAATGTGCTAGAACATAACATTTTAAAAATTTATGATTAAAAGTCTGAATAAGCTTAATTTTTCCAGTTTAATAAAACTGGCAAAATGGGACTTAAATTGCCCATCAGTAAGGCAAACATTCCTATGAGAAAAATACACTTGCACTGAAAGTTTGAAATCAATCAAAAGGAGCATTCTCCAGTTATACAATTGGTAAATTTGCATCTACACAAGCTAATATTATAAGGATCTTGCCTTCTGGTTAGATGTACTGCATTAGCACTGAAAATTTAAAGCCATTCAGAAGAGGCAATCTTCAGTTATCCCATGTAAACCAATAAAATGTTATCTTTAAAACTAGCAAAACTGTCACCTACATTTCCCAGTTACAATCTAATCAAAAGAGGCATTCTTAAGTTATTGAGCAGAAACTATAGAGGAAGAATTTTTTTTAATATAACTAAGTATTCCCTTATGGGGGATATCTAATAAAAGTAGAAATACATTATATGTTCAGTTCTCATATGTAGCTCCTCTACAGAGTGCAATTTTTCATATATAAAATTATAAAAGTCCATTAAAATTTTGTATGTACTTTTTTACACTGCTCAACAAAGAACTAACCTTTGAAGACACAGTTATGTCTCTCCAGGTATAATTTTGTTAATCACTGTCAACCATTATTTACAAATTCTCGCTTGCAATTCTAAATAACTCTTATCAGTAGTTATTTAGAAATGCAAGCGAGAATGTGTAAATAATGGTTGACAGTGATTAACAAAATTATACCTGGAGAGACATAATTGTGGCTTCAAAGGTTAGTTCTTTGTTGAGCAGTGTAAAAAAGTACATACAAAATTTTAATGGATTTTTATAATTTTATATATAAAAATAGTGTTATCCATATATAGTGAGAGCTGATTAAAAATACTGGGAGGATAACACTTGGTCTTTTTGGCTTTAATGGCCCTATATCACTCTCTTATTTACCCCTATCTCACCTATGGAATTTGTGCATGGGGCTCAACAACAATTAACCATCTCGGACCACTAATTACCCAACAAAAGGCTGCAGTCAGAATGATAACAAATTCCCACTACAGACAGCACACTCCAATATTCAAAACACTAAACCTACTCACCACACAAAACATCCATACTTATTACTGCACCTATTACATACATAAAACACTTAACTTGGATATAAACCCTCCCCTCAAACATCTCCTTGCCAACCTCAACAGAACACATGACCATAACACAAGGCACAGATCACTCTTTGATGTTCCTCGTGTCCATCTCACACTATGCAAAAACTCAATGCACATAAAAGGCCCTAAAATCTGGAATTCATTACCTGTAAATATAAAAGAAACACTACCTGTTTATAAATTCAAGTCTCTTCTCAAAGATCACTTACTCACCCAAAACTAAATAAGTACTGAATAACTGAACCTTATAAATTGTATATCTTAAATGTTTCTCACAATTATATCACATAAATGTTAAACCCAAGACCCAATCTAACTTTGTTATTTTTTAAATACACTACCTAACAGAATACTCCATTCGACTGAATGTACAGCAATGCATGCAACCATATGACCTGTCTTTGTAATACTCATTTGTGCTTTATTGTTATCCGTTTACAATAATGTTTTATCACTGATTACATCATTGCTTAGTTAATCTTAAGTTAATTTTAAGCCAGCCCGTAATGCTATGCATACAAGTGGCTTTGGCATGCTGCTCTTACCTGTATTTTTTTGTATCTCTGTATGTATGCTCAAATTACTAAATAAATAAATAAATAAATTAATTAATGCATCATTAAATGAATGCAAGCCAATGAGTACTGTCCATTATCACATCTCAAGTTGACTCTGCCCCCTTGAGGAACAACATTTGTATTGTGTCTCTTGGCGTAGCTATGGTGTTCACAAAACATAATTAATATATGACAACAACAAGCTACTTTTTAAAAATGTTACCCAATGTAAATTATTACATTATAAATAAAGAAGTATGTGACATAATAGTTCATATATGTATGTATTAATCTAGTCAATATTTTAATGATAGGAAAACCTGTTTTTTATGGGAACACACTTTTTCCTGGCTGGAAGCACACTAATGCAATGGTTATTTTCTATATTCAGGTTAATTTCAAGTGTTGATGTTTGGCTAATAACAGAGAACTGTTTTACAACAAAGACATCACAAAATGCATTAGAACATGGAAAATGTCAATTTTTCAACACTATTTTTCTTTTAAGAAAAGCATCCTCTACGAAGACTGAGAACTGAATGTGCAATGAAAATATTTTAAACTTGCACACATTATTTATTTTAAAATACATATAATTATGGAAAAGCCAAATAAACTCTGATGTATAAAAATAACAATGTTGAATATTATAAGATATAATTACATTAATATTTTTGCTATATACTTCTTGAAGGTTACTTAAAAAAATTAACATAAGTATCATGAAAAATTATTTAGATATACCCAATAAATGTTTCCACTACTTGGTGAAAGTGTTGAATGATGATGAAAATATTTTCTTTTTGGGGATTTTCTTTCTTTTTGGGTCACCCTGCCTCGGTGGGAGACGGCCAACTTGTTAAAAAAAAAAAAATCTATTTTCCTAATTTAGTGAGTGTGGTGGTACTTATATTACAGTAACAATGTATAAAAGTACTCTGATTTTAAAACCAAGACTAACTAGCAAACTGTCCATACAAATACGTACTTTTTCAAGTAAAATGTAATGGCGTGTTTGATACAAACATCATTACTTACAGTATGTAAGATGAGGTATAAATCAGTCATTCTGAATAGATTTAGTATTTGTCATCAGGAATAGGAATATTCTGATAAGACTTTTAGTTTTTGTGACCAAATATAATGTCAGTCTGACTAGACTTGCCATATTAGAAGAGATTTACCAAAAACATTACCAGCTAGATATGAATATACCTAAAGATCACTCTAGCATATAATACAAGTGAGACTTGAGGACAGTGATTACTGCAGTAACCGACAATTATGGCTCATTAGAATGACCTAATCTTAAAAGACATATAACAAACTGATATTGGATGTTTTCAGCAAGGTGTTTTCAAATAGCACATGTGAAAAAAAGTTAAAATACTGACAGAGTATATAGGAGTGAAAGAAAGATGTAGGATTTACAAGTGCCCATGAGATCATTCAGCACTTTTTTTTTTTCAACAAGTTGGCCGTCTCCCACCGAGGCAGGGTGACCCAAAAAGAAAGAAAATTCCCAAAAAGAAAATACTTTCATCATCATTCAACACTTTCACCTTACTCATACATAATAACTGTCTTTGCAGAGGTACCCAGATACAACAGTTTAGAAGCATATATAAAGATATATAACATATCCACCATACACACATGGCTCAAATGCCTTATAACAATGTACAAAAATGCAGCCATTCAGTAAGTACTTAAACTCAATTTTACTCAGTTACTGGCATAATAATTTTGTGAAGCTTTTGCTTCACAAAAAAAATAATAATTCAGTTTATTCCAAGACACATATTAGCTTTGACTAAATGCTGCTGCTGTACAGCTGTGGTGGTGTGAGGGGGTGTGTTTACTCTTTGCTACTCTTTGAAGGATGAGGAAGCATTCCCATAAGTTTACAAATAATACTGAGCATAACTTCATCTGCACCTCCTCCAATGGAGAACAACCGCAAATCTCGATACAGGCGACTCACCAGAACCTGAACAAAGTAGCATTTTTAAGAATTCATGCATAAAACAAATTCTCAAAATATTAACCCTTCATAACATTAACAAAAACAATTATCAAATGATATTTAGTAGTTAGTTTCTTCCTGTAATTATAGTGTGGAAAGTACAGGAGACCCTCATATTATACAACCTCGTGTTCCTCTTTTTTTCTTACCAACTATTTCATAAAGTACAACCAAAAATTTAAGAAATGATGAAAACTTTACAAAGCAAAGCATGAAATATTGGTCCAGCATGCCAAAGATTTTCAAAGCACTAAATTATACATAAAATTTGGGTACTATGCACTGTAAAAAATCCTTGTGATTACAAAACAATGTTATTTTCATCACGGCATATTGTATCTGGACATAACCATAGTACCAAAGAGGAATACTAGTGATTCTGGAGATGCCAAGAAGAAGCAGTATAAATCAATGATGGATAAGACAATTTCAGAGAGGAACTGTAGTCGACAGGCTTCTTCAGTCAACACACAGGAATGTACAATATGCAAATTTATACAAGCACAATTGAGTGAGTGTTCAGGTCAGCAAGGTCACTGTATAAGGTGATCTCACTGCAGGAGGCCTACTGGTCCTTCTCATGATCTCATAAGAAAAATTGACAAAACACAACAGATGGCTGAAAGCTGCACCAATCCAAACACAAAATATAATCCCACAGAATAAGGAGCTTTTAGTTTAGCCAAACCTGTAGCACAAGTCATCTTACATAAACAGGTGCTGGTAGACTTGCAGTGTTTCCATCTCACAATTTACCCACAGTGACATCAATGACTTGACCACTCACCTGATTACACTTGTATGAATTTGTTTGTTGTATATTCCTGTGAATTGACTGAAGAAGCTTGCCTACAGGCAATACGTATCTCAGTAACGCTTCTCTCTGCAGTTGTCTTTTTTCTGCCATTCGATGACTTTGTGCTGTTTGTTCCCATCAAGTGTGAATCAATCACATGTTGAAAAAATATAAGTTATGATTAGAAGTACTGCATGTGCTCTAGAAACTGCTTGTGAGTTTAGTGAATGAACCAACCATCCATACAATTAGAAGCAATGAAAAATGCTAAGAGTTTGACCAGTAAGTAGTACTATAGAACTGTGACCTGCACAAAAGAATACCAAGGTCTCTACAAGGCACAAAAGTACAGTGGACCCTCGACTTTCATGATTAATCCATTCCAGAGAGTCTGCTGAAAGTCGAAATTCATGAATGGCAAAACCATTTTTCCCATAAGAAATAATGGAAATCCAATTAATCAGTTCCAGACACCCAAAAATATAATTTTTTTTTTTAATTAAATAAAGATTTACATACAGAAAATGATGAGAAATCATGTACATACATATACAAAATAATAATAACATTACACTTACCTTTATTGAAGACTTCTGGGTGGATGGAAGATGGGAGGAGGGGAGAGGAAGAAGGTACACTATTGTTTGGAAGGGGAATCCCCTTCCATAAAGACTTTAGGTACCAAGTCATTTTCCGGGGTTACCTCCCTTCTTTGTTTTTTAATGGCACTGGGACCAGCTTGAGAGTCACTGAACTCCTGTCGCACAAAATATCTGTCCAGAAAGCTCTGTTTCTGGTGTCTTTTAAGATTTCCCAAAAATGGGACACAACATTGTCATTGTACATGTTGCAAACACGGCCTGCAACAGCTTTGTCAGGGTGAAGTTTATCCATTAATGTTTGCACTTCAGTCCACTTTGCACAAATGTCCTTAATCTTTGAAGAAGGCACCTTCCTCCCTCTCTCTTCCTCCTTCTCTGAAGCAATTTCCTGAGTTGTGGTCTGTTGCTGTTGCAGATGGAGCTCTTGCAGCTCTGTAATGGTTAGAGCTCCTCATCGTGGTCCTCCACCAACTCTTCCACATCCTCGAAACTCACATCCAACCCTATGGAATTCCCCAATGCCACAATACTTTTCACAACTGGCATAGGCTCCTCAGAGTCAGCTCCAAACCCTTCAAAATCCCTCTCTTGTACACAGTGTGGCCACAATTTTCTCCAAGCAGAGTTCAAAGTCCTGCAAGTCACTCCCTCCCAAGCCTTACCTATAAGGTTTATGCAGTGGAGGATATTGAAGTGATCTTTCCAGAACTTTCTTAGGGTCAATTCAGTGTCTGAGGTCACTTCAAAGCACTTTTGAAACACTGCTTTGGTGCACAGTTTTTTGAAGTTTGAAATGACCTGCTGATCCATGGGCTGGAGGAGAGGAGTGGTATTAAGGGGCAAGAACTTCACCGTGATGAAATGAAACTCCTGCACCATTTGCTCTTCCAAGTCTGAGGGATGAGCAGAAGCATTGTCCAGTACCAGGAGGCACTTGAGTTCCAATTTATTTTCCAGGAGGTATTTCTTCACACTGGGGCCAAACACTTCATTAAACCAATCAAGGAAAATCCCTCGTGACCCATGCCTTACTGTTTGCCTTCCACATCACACACGGTTTACTCTTGGCGACACTGTTTTTCTCGAACACTCTGGGATTTTCAGAGTGATACACCAGTAAAGGCTTTACTTTGCAATCCTCACTAGCATTACTACAGAACATGAGAGTTAACCTGTCTTTCATAGGCTTGTGTCCTGGCAGTGTTGTTTCCTCCTGCGTGATGTAGGTCCTCTTTGGCAATTTCTTCCAAAACAGGCCTGTTTCGTCACAACTGAACACTTGTCGGGGTTTGAATTGTTCAAACCATACCCCCGGCCGGGATTGAACCCGCAGTCATAGAGTCTCAAAACTCCAGCCCGTCGCGTTAGCCACTAGACCAGCTAGCCACAATTGTTCAGTCTCTATGTACCCCTTGAATTCCTCAACATATTTTTCAGCCACTTTTTTGTCAGAACTGTCAGCCTCGCCATGCCTTACCACAGTGTGTATGCCACTATGCTTCTTAAATCTCTCAAACCAGCCTTTGCTGGCCTTAAAATCACAAATATCAGCACTTGTTGCAGGCATTTTCTTTACGAGATTGTCATGCAACTGCCTTGCCTTTTCACAAATTATTGACTGCCTAACACTATCTCCTGCTAACTGTTTTTGGGTAATCCACACTAACAATAACCTCTCCACTTCTTCAAGGATTTGTGACCTCTTTTTTGTCATCATATCTACCCATTTTGTAACAACAGCTTCCTTGATTTGCTTTCCATTCACCATGGTCGAAGTCATGGTTGAATGATGTCTGCCATTTATCCTGGCAAGCTCTGCAACACGCACTCCACTTTCATATTTTTCAATGATTTCTTTCTTGAATTCAATCATGTTTCTCACTTTCTTTACCAAAGGGCTGGCACTAGCTTTCTTTGGGCCTATGGTGACTTATTTAGCAGTTGCGAGCACAAAAAATAATGGATTACAGTGGACCCTCGCCTAACGAATGCATCACATAATGTTAAATCCGCCTAATGAAGCATTTGAGAGTAAAAATTTTGGCCCGCCTAACGATAAAAAACTTGCCCAACGTGATTCGTCCCAAACCTGTCCGTCTAGCCTGAGTACATCAGCTGCCCTACCGTCACTGTTTACAAGCCAGGGTGGCCAGTTTCATGCATACATTCGATACATTTTGTATTATTCCATTGTTTATAGTGCTTGTAACTGCTAAATAAGCCACCATGGGCCCAAAGAAAGATTCTAGTGCCAACCCTGTGGTAAAAAGGGTGAGAAATACAGTGGTCCCCCGCTTTTCGTAGTTCCCGGCAATCGTAAAATTCACCAAGCATAGGGATATTTTCGTATAAACATGGACTCGCTTTTCATAGGTTGACTCGCGAGTCGTAGTTCGTCCGGGACGCGTACGCACGGCGTGAGCCAGGGCGGCAGCCAGTCTGGCATTGTTTACCAGTGAGCGAAGGTCCCCTCGTGTGCTCCAGCGAAATATTTCATAATATTCCATTTATTTTAGTGCTTGCAAGTACTAAATAAGCTACTGTGGCTCCAAAGAAAGCTCCTAGTGCCAAGCCTGTGGTAAAGAAGGTGAGAAATACGATTGAATTTAAGAAAACTATCATTGAACAATATGAAAGTGGTACAAGTGTGGCCGAACTGTCCAGGATGTACAGGTCTCCCTCAACATTCACGTTTTCAGCTTTCGCGGGCTTCACACATTCGCGAATTCCCAACCTCCAAATTCCCAGCCACCAAATTCCCAGCCGCCAAATCATATTCAAGTTTCCCGCCACCTGCGAGTCCCTACTACCCTCCCACCGACCCCCGCAACTGGCAGCCAGCCCTCCCACCACTCAGTGTGGTGAGTGTTTTGTTTGTTCATTATTTGCTATTAAACTACAGTATAAATAATGTAAACCCATTCTTGACTGCATATTGGAATGGCTATTCGGACAGGTATTAGACGGTGACATCATGTGTTTACATTTCTGCTACTGCTAATAATAACAATAGTAATAATAATAATAATAATAATAATAATAATAATAATAAAAATAATAATAATAATAATAATAATAATAATAATAATAATAAATACGATATAATTGAAGAAGGAAGTTGTACAAAAATATGAGGGAGTGGTTGACACATCGTCAGTGTGACTTTGTTTATGCTGGAGTGAACATTAGTCTCCGTGCTCTTCCAAACATTTCACAATAATTCATTGTGTTTGGTGCTTGTAGATTGAGTGTGACTGGAGTGGTAGAGGCAGTGGTTGAGGCAGCGATTGAGGCAGTGGATGAGGCTGCTGTTGAGGCAGCGATTGAGGCAGTGGTTGAGGCAGCTGTTGAGGCAGCGATTGAGGCAGTGGTTGAGGCAGCTGTTGAGGCAGCGATTGAGGCAGTGGTTGAGGCAGCTGTTGAGGCAGCGATTGAGGCAGTGGGTGAGGCAGCTGTTGAGGCAGTGATTGAGGCAGTGGTTGAGGCAGCTGTTGAGGCA
Organism: Cherax quadricarinatus; assembly: GCF_038502225.1. Taxonomy (NCBI): domain Eukaryota; kingdom Metazoa; phylum Arthropoda; class Malacostraca; order Decapoda; family Parastacidae; genus Cherax; species Cherax quadricarinatus. The sequence goes on from NC_091329.1 coordinate 23,408,234, forward strand.
GCGATTGAGGCAGTGGGTGAGGCAGCTGTTGAGGCAGCGATTGAGGCAGTGGTTGATGCAGCTGTTGAGGCAGCGATTGAGGCAGTGGGTGAAGCAGCTGTTGAGGCAGCGACTGAGGCAGTGGGTGAGGCAGCTGTTGAGGCAGCGATTGAGGCAGTGGGTGAGGCAGCTGTTGAGGCAGCGATTGAGGCAGTGGTTGAGGCAGCTGTTGAGGCAGCGATTGAGGCAGTGGGTGAAGCAGCTGTTGAGGCAGCGATTGAGGCAGCTGTTGAGGCAGCGATTGAGGCAGTGGGTGAGGCAGCTGTTGAGGCAGCGATTGAGGCAGTGGTTGAGGCAGCTGTTGAGGCAGCAATTGAGGCAGTGACTGAGGCAGTGGTTGAGGCAGCGATTAAGGCAGTGGGTGAGGCAGCGATTGAGGCAGTGGGTGAGGCAGCTGTTGAGGCAGCGATTGAGGCAGTGGTTGAGGCAGCTGTTGAGGCGGTGGTATTTAATAACATACATGTTATTAATAATAATAAATGTTATTAATAATATGTACTATTATTATTTATAACATATATGTTATTAAATACCACTGCCTCAACTGCTGAATTATTGTGAAATGTTTGGAAGAGCAGGGAGATTAATGTTCACTCCAGCATAAACAAAGCCACACTGACGATGTGTCAACCACTCCCTCGTATTTTTGTACAATTTCCTTCTTCAATTATATCGTATTATTATTATTATTATTATTACTACTACGACTGTTATTATTAGCAGAAGCAGAAATGTTTGATTCTTTGCTGTGTTCAAGAGTAAACACATGATGTCACCGTCCAATACCTTTCTGAATAGCCATTCCAATATGCAGTCATGAATGGGTTTACATTATTTATACTGTAGTTTAATAGCAAATAATGAACAAACAAAACACTCACCACACTGAGTGGTGGGAGGGCTGGCTGCCAGTTGCGGGGCTCGGAGGGAGGGTAGTAGGGACTCGCAGTGGTTGAGGAAGTGGTGGAGGCATTGATGGAGGCAGTGGAGGAGTCTGTGGTATTTAATAACATACATGTTAGTAAAACATAACATGTATATATTTAGTACAATTTACGACGTTTTCATGTATTTTATGATTGTTCATGGTTCAACAAGTTAAGGAAGCAGTATTGTATTATATTTCCCTACAATATATTGGGGCACCAAACATTCACAGTTTTTCAACATTCGCGAGGCTCTTGATCCCCTAACCCTCGCGAATGTTGAGGGAGACCTGTATAAGAAACCCTACACAACCTTATGTTCCATAGTGGCCAAGAAAAATGAAATAAAGGATGCTGTTGTTGCAAAGGGAGTAACTATGCTGACAAAAATGAGATCAACAGTACTGGAAGAGGTTGAGAAGTTATTATTGGTGTGGATAAATGAGAAACAATTAGCAGGAGATACTCTTATGACTTCGTTTATTTGTGAAAAGGCTAGGCAGTTGCATGAAGATTTGGTAAAGAAATTGCCTGCAAATAGTGGTGAAGTGAGTGAATTTAAGGCCAGCAAAGGCTGGTTTGAGAGATTTAAGAACTGTACTGGCATACACAGTGTGGTAAGGCATGGTGAGGCTGTCAGTTTGGACCACAAGGCGGCTGAAAAATATGTGCATGAATTCCAGGAGTACATAAACAGTGAAGGACTGAAACCTGAACAAGTGTTCAATTGTGACGAAACAGGCCTCTTTTGGAAGAAAATGCCAAAGAGGACCTTCATTACACAAGAGGAAAAGGCAATGCCAGGACATAAGCCTATGAAAGACAGGCTGATGCTAATGTTCTGCGCTAATGCTAGTGGGGATTTCAAAGTGAAGCCATTACTAGTGTACCATTCTGAAAATCCCAGAGTGTTCAGGAAAAACAATGTTATGAAGAGTAAATTGTGTATGTTTTGGAAATCTAATAGTAAGGCATGGGTCACAAGGGAAATTTTTGTCGAGTGGTTCAATGAAGTGTTTGGCCCTAGTGTGAAGGAGTATCTCCTGGAAAAGAATTTGGATCTCAAGTGCGTGCTAGTAATGGACAATGCACCTGCTCATCCTCCAAACTTGGATGACCTAATTTTCGAGGAGTTTGGGTTCATGACAGCAGAAGTCCAGAGGTCATACTGCAGCTTTATACATCATTAGTAAGGCCTCACCTAGATTATGCAGCTCAGTTCTGGTCTCCGTATTACAAAATGGACATAAATTCCTTAGAAAACATTCAGCATAGGATGACTAAATTAATACATAGCATTAGAAATCTTCCTTATGAAGAAAGATTGAAGACTCTTAAGTTACATTCACTTGTTAGATGAAGAATGAGGGGAGACCTGATCGAAGTGTATAAGTGGAAGATAGGTATTAATAAAGGGGATATTAATAAGGTCTTGAGGATGTCTCTCCAAGAGAGAACCCGCAGTAATGGATTTAAATTAGATAAGTTTAGATTTAGAAAGGACATAGGAAAGTATTGGTTTGGAAATAGGGTAGTTGATGAGTGGAACAGTCTACCTAGTTGGGTTATTGAGGCTGGGACTTTGGGTAGTTTCAAATCTAGGTTGGATAAGTACATGAGTGGGAGGGGTTGGATTTTAGTGGGACTTTCACATCAGAGCTTATTTCTTGGGTGGCATTGAAAATTGGGTTGGGCAAATGTTTTGTTAGTGGGATGAATTGTAAAGGACCTGCCTAGTATGGGCCAGCAGGCCTCCTGCAGTGTTCCTCCTTTCTTATGTTCTTATGTAAAGTTCTTGCCCCCGAATACCACTCCTCTCCTCCAACCCATGGACCAGCAGGTTATTGCAAACTTTAAAAAACTCTACACAAAAGCAATGTTTCACAGGTGCTTGACTGTGACCACAGACACTCACTTGACCCTAAGGGAATTTTGGAGAGAACACTTCAGCATCCTCCACTGCATAACCCTTATAGGTATGGCTTGGGAGGGAGTGACTACCAGGACTTTGAACTCTGCCTGGAGAAAATTGTGGCCAGATTGTGTCGACAAGAGGGATTTTGAAGGATTTGGGACTGACCCTAATGAGCCTATGTCTGTTGTAAAATCAACTGTGCCACTGGGGAGTTCCATGGGGTTGGATGTGAGTTTGGAGGATGTGGAAGAATTGGTGGAAGACCACAATGAAGAGCTGACCACTGAGGAGCTGCAAGAGCTTCAGCAGGAAGAGCAACACATCACAGCTCAGAATCTTGCTGCAGAGGAGGAGGAAGAGAGATGGAAGAAGGTGCCTTCTTCAGAAATTAAAGAGATTTTTGCTATGTGGGGTAAGATGGAAAGCTTTATGGAGAAACATCACCCTAACAAGGTTGTTGCAAGCCAGGTTGGCAACATGTACAGTGACAAAGTCTTGGGCCATTTTAGGGAAGTGTTAAAGAGACGCCAGAAGCAGAGCTCTCTCCACAGTTATTTTGTGAGACAGGACTCCAGTGACTCTCAAGGTGGTCCTAGTGGCATTAAGAAACAGAGAAGAGAAGCAACCCCAGAAAAGCAAATGGTACCTGAGGTGTTGATGGAAGGGGATTCCCCTTCCAAACTATAAACAATCCACTCTCTCTCCTCCTCCAGTCTCCCATACACTAAGAAGAATCTCCAATAAAGGTAAGTGTTATGCTGTTAATGTTTCATTCATCATTTCCCATTGTATTGTTTATGTACTACATGTATATTTCATGTTAAAAATTTTTTTGTTTTAATACTTCTGGGTGTCAGGAACGGATTAATTGTATTTAGATTATTTCTTATGGGGAAAATTGATTCGTAAATCGCAAATTTCGTTTATAGTAACGGCTCCAGGAACGGATTAATTACGAACAACGAGGGACCACTGCACTATCGAAATACTATCGTACCATGGTCAGCTGCTGCTGCACCACCGTCAGCTGTTGCTGCACCACTGTCAGCTGTACTACTCGAAGATGTGGAGAGACTGTTGTTGGTGTGGCTTAATGAGAAACAATTACCGAGAAACAATTAACCTCAGAGGGTTAGCCACCCAGGATAACCCAAGAAAGTGAGTCATTGAGGACTGTCTAACTTATTTCCATTGGGGTCCTTAACCCTTAAACGGTCCAAACATATATATACGTTCTTACCCGTAGCGCCCTAAACGTATATATATGTTTTATTTTTCCTGCCTTCAAATTTGGCACGATTGGACTGAGATGCCTTGTCAGCATAGAATGGGTCTTAACACTCAGTGTGTGAAGTATTAAAAAATCTGGGACCACTTAGTACCTTGTGGGAGCACCAGTTAAATTGAGCGCCAGCTAGAGCAAACAGTGCTGCAAACATCAAGGATTCACTTATGTAATGTCATATTAACACTCCTCTTTTAAGAGGAAAGTGATGTTAACCCCAAGTTTAGGGTCTGTCTATCTCTGTTTGTCTATCTCTGTCTGTCTATCTCTATCTGTCTCTGTCTTTGTCTATCTGTCTCTGTATCTCTTTCAATTTGTCTGTCTCTTTCTATCTGTCTGTCTATCTCTGTCTCACAGGTACACATAAATACAAGTATACATAGCGTAAATTACCAAGGATAACCCAAAAAATCCAGACAAAGTGCTATACTCTGCTTGAAGATGTGAGTAAAGGTGATGATGCAGTCTTGTGGCTCTCTCTGAGACAGAGAGCTAGAGGGATAGACAGACAGACAGGGAGCTTGACAGACAGACATGTTTGTGTACCAGCGAAAACAAAGTGAGGGTGATGCTCATCAAATATCACCTCTAATCTTTTCTTATCTGCTGCACCCTCCCCCACCCTCGAGTATGCTCATCAAACGTCAGCTCTTATCAGATGTTATCTCATCTTATCATGTCACTGTCAGGGGTGGACTTCGTTTTTCATGCTTCAAGGGAACTTATTATTACTTATTACAGTGGACCCTCACCTAACGATATTAATTGGTACCCGAGAACGAATATCGTTAGGCGAGTTTTTTAGCATTAGCCGAGGCAAAAGTTAGCGTTAAAATGTATCGTTAGGCGAATTTAACTTTATGCGATGCATTCGTTAGGCGAGGGTCCTCCTTTTTCTCCTCCTCCTCCTCCTCCTTCTCCTCCTCCTCCTCCTTCTCCTCCTCCTCCTCCTCCTTCTCCTCCTCCTCCTCCTCCTCTTCTCCATCTCCTCCCCCTCCTTCTCCATCTCCTCCCCCTCCTACTCTTCCTCCTTCTCCTTCTTCTCCTCCTCCTCCTATTCCTCCTTCTCCTATTCGTCCTTCTCCTCCTCCTCCTCCTCCTCCTTCTCCTCCTCCTCCTCTTCCTCCTCCTCCTCCTCCTCCTTCTCCCCCTCTTCCTTCTCCCCCTCTTCCTTCTCCCCCTCGTCCTTCTCCCCCTCTTCCTTCTCCCCCTCTTCCTTCTCCCCCTCCTCCTCTTCCTCCTCATCCTCCTTCTCCTCCTCCTCCTTCTCCTTCTCCTTCTCCTCCTCCTCCTCCTCCTCCTTCTCCTCCTCACTGTTATTATATACTTCCGCATATCCACATCATACAAGATATTATGTAGGGCGAAATGACAGTAGTTTGTTGGATTATGTATTGGTAGATAAAAGACTGTTGAGTAGACTTCAGGATGTACATGTTTATAGAGGGGCCACAGATATATCAGATCACTTTCTAGTTGTAGCTACACTGAGAGTAAAAGGTAGATGGGATACAAGGAGAATAGAAGCATCAGGGAAGAGAGAGGTGAAGGTTTATAAACTAAAAGAGGAGGCAGTTAGGGTAAGATATAAACAGCTATTGTTTAAAAATGTAGTGTTAGAGTGTTCAGCAGAAGTTTGTGGTTACAGGAAAGTGGGTGCGGGAGGGAAGAGGAGCGATTGGTGGAATGATGATGTAAAGAGAGTAGTAAGGGAGAAAAAGTTAGCATATGAGAAGTTTTTACAAAGTAGAAGTGATGCAAGGAGGGAAGAGTATATGGAGAAAAAGAGAGAGGTTAAGAGAGTGGTGAAGCAATGTAAAAAGAGAGCAAATGAGAGAGTGGGGTGAGATGTTATCAACAAATTTTGTTGAAAATAAGAAAAAGTTTTGGAGTGAGATTAACAAGTTATGGAAGCCTAGAGAACAAATGGATTTGTCAGTTAAAAATAGGAGAGAAGAGTTATTAAATGGCGAGTTAGAGGTATTGGGAAGATGGAAGGAATATTTTGAGGAATTGTTAAATGTTGATGAAGATAGGGAAGCTGTGATTTCGTGTATAGGGCAAGGAGGAATAACATCTTGTAGGAGTGAGGAAGAGCCAGTTGTGAGTGTGGGGGAAGTTTGTGAGGCAGTAGGTAAAATGAAAGGGGGTAAGGCAGCCAGGATTGATGGGATAAAGATAGAAATGTTAAAAGCAGGTGGGGATATAGTTTTGGAGCGGTTGGTGCAATTATTTAATAAATGCATGGAAGAGGGTAAGGTACCTAGGGATTGGCAGAGAGCATGCATAGTTCCTTTGTATAAAGGCAAAGGGGACAAAAGAGAGTGCAAAAATTATAGGGGGATAAGTCTGTTGAGTATACCTGGTAAAGTGTATGGTAGAGTTATTATTGAAAGAATTAAGAGTAAGACGGAGAATAGGACAGCAGATGAACAAGGAGGCTTTAGGAAAGGTAGGGGGTGTGTGGAACAGGTGTTTACAGTGAAACATATAAGTGAACAGTATTTAGATAAGGCTAAAGAGGTCTTTGTGCCATTTATGGATTTGGAAAAGGCGTATGACAGGGTGGATAGGGGGGCAATGTGGCAGATGTTGCAGGTGTATGGTGTAGGAGGTAGGTTACTGAAAGCAGTGAAGAGTTTTTACGAGGATAGTGAGGCTCAAGTTAGAGTATGTAGGAAAGAGGGTCTTGACAAGGAAATTATTTCCCAGTAAAAGTAGGCCTTAGACAAGGATGTGTGATGTCACCGTGGTTGTTTAATATATTTATAGATGGGGTTGTAAGAGAAGTAAATGCGAGGGTCTTGGTAAGAGGCGTGGAGTTAAAAGATAAAGAATCACACACAAAGTGGGAGTTGTCACAGCTGCTCTTTGCTGATGACACTGTGCTCTTGGGAGATTCTGAAGAGAAGTTGCAGAGATTGGTGGATGAATTTGGTAGGGTGTGCAAAAGAAGAAAATTAAAGGTGAATACAGGAAAGAGTAAGGTTATGAGGATAACAAAAAGATTAGTTGATGAAAGACTGGATATCAGATTGGAGGGAGAGAGTACGGAGGAGGTGAATGTATTCAGATATTTGGGAGTGGACGTGTCAGCGGATGGGTCTATGAAAGATGAGGTGAATCATAGAATTGATGAGGGAAAAAGAGTGAGTGGTGCACTTAGGAGTCTGTGGAGACAAAGAACTTTGTCCTTGGAGGCAAAGAGGGGAATGTATGAGAGTATAGTTTTACCAACGCTCTTATATGGGTGTGAAGCATGGGTGATGAATGTTGCAGCGAGGAGAAGGCTGGAGGCAGTGGAGATGTCATGTCTGAGGGCAATGTGTGGTGTGAATATAATGCAGAGAATTCGTAGTTTGGAAGTTAGGAGGAGGTGCCGGATTACCAAAACTGTTGTCCAGAGGGCTGAGGAAGGGTTGTTGATTTGGTTTGGACATTTAGAGAGAATGGAGCGAAACAGTGACTTCAAGAGTGTATCAGTCTGTAGTGGAAGGAAGGCGGGGTAGGGGTCGGCCTAGGAAAGGTTGGAGGGAGGGGGTAAAGGAGGTTTTGTGTGCGAGGGGCTTGGACTTCCAGCAGGCATGCGTGAGCGTGTTTGATAGGAGTGAATGGAGACAAATGGTTTTTAATACTTGACGTGCTGTTGGAGTGTGAGCAAAGTAACATTTATGAAGGGGTTCAGGGAAACCGGCAGGCCGGACTTGAGTCCTGGAGATGGGAAGTACAGTGCCTGCACTCTGAAGGAGGGGTGTTAATGTTGCAGTTTAAAAACTGTAGGGTAAAGCACCCTTCTGGCAAGACAGTGATGGAGTGAATGATGGTGAAAGTTTTTCTTTTTCGGGCCACCCTGCCTTGGTGGGAGTCGGCCAGTGTGATAATAAAAAATAAAAAAATATCCAAAACATTACTGGGACATATAAATACTTTGTATATATTCCAAGACAATAGTAAATGGCTAAGGCAGGTGTAAATGTCCACCTGTCAGTGTGTTTGTGACAATTTGAGTACCTAATACTAGTGTGAGAACAAAGATTGGTTAAAAAATGACAAGACCTACTACAAATTGTAATTATCAGAACATAAAAATTACATAAAACAATATGAAAAATAGAAAAAAAGGTATATCAGCAACACTTCTGCAAGCGGCAGGACTCGATGTTGCTGTCACATGAGCATCCAGTGCCAACTTCTCGGCCTCATATCTCGGTAAGTACTGACCCTAATTTTTTTTTATTCTAAACCATGTCAAAAAAGTGTTTTTGTTTTTCTATAATTTTTTTTGTTTTTTTCAAAATATTCGGGGCGCTGCGCGAGTGAACGTATATATATACGTTTGGACCGTTTAAGGGTTAATCTTGTCCCCCAGGATGCGACCCACACTAGTCGACTAACACCCAGGTGAACAGGAAAAAATGCCTGGAACTAGTGCTCATATTGGTGAATTTAAGGCCAGCAAAGGTTGGTTTGAGAGATTTAAGAATCATAGTGGCATACACAGTGTGATAAGGCATGGCGAAGCTGAAAAATTCCAACCTCAACAAGTGTTCAATTATGATGAAACAGGCCTGTTCTGGAAGAAAATGGAAAACAGGACCTACATTACTCAGGAGGAAAAGGCACTCCCAGGACACAAGCCTATGAAAGACAGGCTAACTTTCTTGTTTTGCTGTAATGCTAGTGGGGATTGCAAAGTGAAGCCTTTACTTATGTATCACTCTGAAAATCCCAGAGTCTCATCACTCATCAATACTCTTCAATAAAGGCAAGTGTCATTTTAACATTTATTTATATAGTTATTGTGCATGTCTCATTGTTTTCTTTGTAGGGAAATGTATATTTCATGAACAAAAATTATTTTTTTAGTACTTTTGGCTGTCTGGAACAGATTTAGTAATTTGAGCATACATACAGAGATACAAAAAAATACAGGTAAGAGCAGCATGCCAAAGCCACTTATATGCATAGCATTACGGGCTGGCTTAAAATTAACTTAAGATTAACTAAGCAATGATGAAATCAGTGATAAGACATTATTGTAAACAGATAACTATAAAGCACAAATGAGTATTACAAAGACAGGTCATATGGTTGCATGCATTGCTGTACATTCAGTCGAATGTTGTATTCTGTTAGGTTTACCTGGAGAGAGTTCCGGGGGTCAACGCCCCCGCGGCCCGGTCTGTGACCAGGCCTCCTGGTGGATCAGAGCCTGATCAACCAGGCTGTTGCTGCTGGCTGCATGCAAACCAACGTACGAGCCACAGCCCGGCTGATCAGGAACTGACTTTAGGTGCTTGTCCAGTGCCAGCTTGAAGACTGCCAGGGGTCTGTTGGTAATCCCCCTTATGTGTGCTGGGAGGCAGTTGAACAGTCTCGGGCCCCTGACACTTATTGTATGGTCTCTTAACGTGCTAGTGACACCCCTGCTTTTCATTGGGGGGATGGTGCATCGTCTGCCAAGTCTTTTGCTTTCGTAGTGAGTGATTTTCGTGTGCAAGTTCGGTACTAGTCCCTCTAGGATTTTCCAGGTTTAACATTTATGTGATATAATTGTGAGTAACATTTAGGATATACAATTTATAAGGTTCAGTTATTCAGTATTTATTTGGTTTTGAGTGAGTAAGTGATCTTTGAGAAGAGACTTGAATTTATAAACAGGTAGTGTTTCTTTTATATTTACAGGTAATGAATTCCAGATTTTAGGGCCTTTTATGTGCATTGAGTTTTTGCATAGCATGAGATGGACACGAGGAACATCAAAGAGTGATCTGTGCCTTGTGTTATGGTCATGTGTTCTGTTGAGGTTGGCAAGGAGATGTTTGAGGGGAGGGTTAATATCAGAGTTAAGTGTTCTATGTATGTAATAGGTGCAATAATAAGTATGGATGTTTTGTATGGTGAGTAGGTTGAGTGTTTTGAATATTGGTGGAGTGTGCTGCCTGTAGTGATAATTTGTTATCATTCTAACTGCAGCCTTTTGTTGGGTAATTAGTGGTCTGAGATGGTTAATTGTTGTTGAGCCCCATGCACAAATTGCATAGGTGAGATAGAGGTAAATAAGAGAGTGATAAAGGGCCAGGAGGGCTGACTGTGGAGCATAGTACCATATCTTCAATAGTATGCCTACAGTCTTGGAAATTTTCTTAGAAATTTGTTGTATATGTGTATGAAATTTTAGTCTATTATCAAGGTGGATTCCTAAGAATTTTCCTTCTGTTAGCTTTGTGATAGGTGATCCGTTTATCGTTATGTTAAGAGGTACATCTGTAGCTCTGTTACCAAACTGAATGAAGTAGGTTTTGTCAATGTTTAGTGTAAGTTTGTTAGTCCTCATCCAGGTAGATATTTTCTGTAATTCGGTATTTACAGTATTGGCTAGCGTGACTGGGCTCAGGTGAGAAAAGACGTATGTAGTGTCATCTGCAAAAAGTGTGGGTTTGAGTAATTGCGAAGCATTTGGTAGGTCATTTATGTATAGGAGAAAGAGAAGAGGGCCAAGGACACTTCCCTGTGGGACACCAACTGTAATTGGTTGTGCGGAAGAGCTTGCCCCATTTGCGTACACATATTGGCTTCTGTTGCTGAGGTATGACTTGAGGTAGTTGAGGGAGTGCCCTCTTATACCATAGTGTGACAATTTTACGTGAAGCAAGTCATGGTCAACTGTATCAAAAGCTTTACGTAAGTCAATGAAGATCCCCAGTGGGACTTCTTTTTTCTCTATTGCAGTGTATATATGTTCTAGCATGTGTATAATAGCATCATTAGTATTTTTATTAGGCCTGAATCCAAATTGGCAGGGGTTGAGTATGTTTTGGGAGATGAGGTAGGAGTAGATTCGTTTATGAATAAATTTTTCGAAGATTTTTGAGAGAGGGTGTAAACTGGATATTGGCCTATTGTTATTCAACTCTGTTTGGTCTCCTCCTTTATGGATCAGGGTGACCCTTGCTATTTTGAGAATTGTAGGGAAGGTGGAGGATTCAATGGATTTGTTAAAGAGTGTTGCAATGATTGGTGATAGTACTTGTGACACTTTTTTGTATATAAAGGGTGGTAAGGTATTTAAATCTCCTGCCTTGTTTTTTAGTGCGTTGATAATAAGGGAGACTTCGTATGGGTTAGTCGGAGCTAGGAACAGTGTGTTCGGGTAGTTGCCAGTGAGGTAGTCATTTGGTGGGGTATCTGAGCTTGGGATTTTATTGGCAAGGTTTTGTCCTATAGTGGAGAAGAAATCATTGAGTCTGTTTGCTGTTTCTGTTGGTGGGAGTTGGGGTTCATCTGATTTTGCTAATTTTATTTCGCTATTTCGTGATATGTTTTTTGTTCCCAGAATTTCTGATAGGGTCTTCCAGGTCTTTTTTATATCACCTCGTAAGTTGGATAATCTGTTCTCATAATACAATTTTTTTGCCCTTCTTATCAGGCTGGTTAGGATTGACGAGTAACGTTTTGTTTGGTCTCTGGTTATGTGACCCATTCTGTACTGTTTTTCATATCGGTGTTTTGTATTTATGGATTTGAGAATGCTGGGTGTTAGCCAGGGACTGTTCAGTCTCCTAGCTGTCATCTGTTCAGTTTTTTTAGGGCAGTGCTTGTTATAGAGATATTGGGTCTTTTTTAGAAAATTATTAAAACATTCGTCAGTATCTGTATAGATTTCTAGCTCAGTGTGCCAGTCAATGTTTGTTACTGCTGTTGTGAAGTTATTAATGACTGCCTCATTGTGAAGTCTGAAGGTGACTTTAGTAGTGTCTTGGGGTAATTTACCAAGAGTTGTTATGAGGAAAGTAGGGTAGTGGTCTGTTGTATTATCTGTAATTATGCCTGATTTTAAAGGGGATATGGTGTTGGTCCAGATGTGGTCAAGTAGGGAAACACTAGTCTCCGTAACTCTTGTAGGTTTTGTTACTGTTGGTAGCAACATGCAGTTACTCATTGTGTTTGTGAATTCAGTAACGTGTGGGTCCTGGATTTCCATTATTTCTTATGAGGAAAATTAATTCGGCTAACGATAATTTCGTCTAATGATGAGCTCTCAGGAACGGATTAATGTCGTTAGGCGAGGGTCCACTGTATTATGAAATGTATCGTATGAACCTGTGGGGTGATGGTCCATGCTGATAAACAATGGCACACTGAGTGTGAATGGTGCGGGGGACTGGCTCTGTGTGGGTGCTGACGGTGGGATGCCGGTAGGACGCGTACCAGATGGTCGCCAAATCACGAGGCCAATCATGAACTGCGAGGCTATACTTTGCCAAAAAAAGTTGCCGCAATTCGGATTTCACGAAAGTCACGGTGGGGGTTCACTGTAGTGGAAAGGCACTATGTGCAATCCCTTTAAGGCATATTTATTGAAAACATTTTCATCCCAAAACCAAAAAACTTCCATTAAACATATCCTAAAGTTACTGCTTTCTGATCTTCCCACTGCTTGTCAGAACCTTCATATCACGCAAGGCAGAAATGTTTGACTGGATCATGAAAACCAAAAAAAAGAGATCTCTTTTGTGTTCAGGTAACAAAGCATAAAGCCTTATTTTACCATGAAACTATGTGTGAGAAGGAAGAAGAGCCTTCACAATAGCGTAAATTTACTGCTGGCTTGTTTGAGATTTTTAAGAAGCACAATAATGGTGAAAATATTTCTTTCTCTTTTGGATCACTCTGCCTCAGTGGGAGAAGGCCGATGTGTTAAAATAATAAATAAAAATCTTTGTAATAGAGTTTTCTTGCGAGAATGCATCACCTGATCCCATAGCTACAGAAACTTACCTTGCTGAAAATGCTTAAAGCTCTGATGTCAAATGCTACAAGTGACCACTACCAAAATATAAGGGCTGAGTGGAAGCAGTTTGTTACAATTAACGATTAATATTTTGCCTATGTTACAGATGACAGGTAATTTATGTCTATGAGATGCAGCTGAGTATGAAGTCAGAAGTCTGACTGAATATCTTAAATACTACCTCTAACTTTTTCTTCCAACAGTATGCTGCTATCTTCTATGGGCTAATGCTTCCCTGCATTATTAATATTAAAGATGTTGACGTGTAATGACGGTAGAGATCAATTTTTTTTTTTTTAACAAACCGGCCATACCCCACCGAGACAGGGTGACCTAAAAAAGAAAAAACAAAAGTTTCTTTTTTTAAATTTAGTAATGTATACAGGAGAAGGGGTTACTAGCCCAGTGCTCCCAACATTTTAGTCGCCTCTTACAACACGCATAGGTTACAGAGGAAAAATTCTGTTCTATTTTCCCATGGAGATAACAAAAAATAAACAAGAATAAGAACTAGTAAGAAAATAAAAGAAAACCCAGAGAGGTGTGTATATACTATACTTGTACACGCAAGTGTAGTGTGACCTAAATGTAAGTAGAAGTAGCAAGACGTACCTGAAATCTTACATTTCATGAGACAGAAAAGAGACACCAGCAATCCCACCATCGTGTAAAACAATTACAGCTTTCCATTTTACACTCACTTATCAGGATGGTAGTACCTCCCTGGAAGGTTGCTGTCTACCAACTTACAACCTAGCAGATCAAACATACTTCATATAAATATGGCATATTACAATTTATAATATACAGTACCATTATGCCTAGGTAGTAGGTTGGTAGACAGCAACCGCCCAGGGAGGTACTACTGTCCTGCCAAGTGAGTGTAAAACGAAAGCCTGTAATTGTTTTACATGATGGTAGGATTGCTGGTGTCTTTTTTCCTGTCTCATAAACATGCAAGATTTCAGATATGTCTTGCCACTTCTACTTACACTTAGGTCACACTACACATACATGTACAAGCATATATGCACACACACCCCTCTGGGTTTTCTGCTATTTTCTTTCTAGTTCTTGTTCTTGTTTATTTCCTCTTATCTCCATGGGGAAGTGGAACAGAATTCTTCCTTCGTAAGCCGTGTGTGTTGTAAGAGGCGACTAAAATGCCGGGAGCAAGGGGCTAGTAGCCCCTTCTCCTGTATAAATTACTAAATTTAAATAGAGAAACTTTTGTTTTTCTTTTTGGGCCACCCTGCCTCGGTGGGATACGGCCGGTTTGTTAAAAGAAGAATAAGTACCATTATGATGCTACAGACCTCATTAGTGTAACCCATTCCTCCCCACATCTGAAGACACGAGTCAGTCACCTCACGTGCCAAGCGACCAGCTTTCAACTTACACATGGATGCCAACATAGTCACATCCTCCCCAGACACATATTGTTCTGAAATAGGAAAGTAATCATAAAATAATGACAGTTTATATAATTTCTTTTTGTTACTGCACTAAAAATAAAAAACCAAGGTAAAAACACAATACACACAGTATCCAACATAGTATATTACAGTATAATGTCATTAATGTTAAGTGTAAACTCATGTGTGTCATTCAGTACTATACAGCAATGATGAGATGGATGGTTGAGGGAGAGACATGTGGTTGCAGGAAGAATATCACCAGAATGAAGAGGTAAAGGTAAGGTCACAGTTAATGTATGTATCAAATCAGTATCAGTTGAGAAACCAGATACAGGTTGGCCATCACAAATCCAGCATCACTGGAACCTGTAAGGTGCTGCATTAGTTACTTTGCCGGATTACCCAATTTACGCCCCATTTCTGGCCCATTCCATTGTTCCAGTCTACCAAACTCATAGCAGACTACTGCATTATTGTAATAATTGTATAAATAATTGTGATTGCGTATTAGACTGGCCAGTCGGACATGTAAACATTTGTTTACTCAAATTCAAATTCAAAGTTTATTCTCTATAAAGATTACATTGTTGAATTTACAGAATTTGGTTGTTGTGTGGTTTACATGTAGTTAAATAATGATTACAGAGTGTACCACTAGAATGCCTAGCATGGCTAGGCATTTCGGGCAGACTTAGTTTAATTCTTTATTTTAAAATATTACAAATTATGAGGTAAGTTGGTATTATGGCTAAGTGACTAAATACTAGTTTGTGAGTTTAGCAATGTGAATGCTTTTGTTTTGGCACAGTACATAGTTTCAGTATTGGAGTATCATAGGATTCATTATTTTAAGATTGAGATTAATATTTCTGTTTATGGTCAAATGGGTGAGTGTAAGTGTGAACCACCAGGTGGTATTCGTGTAGTTGATGGGGTTTATCAGGGAGATAAGATGTTTTCTAATGGTAGTTTTGAAGGTGATGAATGTGTCTGCAGTTCTAGAGTTCTTAGGTACGGTGTTCCAGATTTTAGGGCCTTTGACATACATTGAATTTTTGTAAAGGTTTAGTCGGACATGGGGAATGTCGTAGAGATGTTTGTGTCTGGTGTTATGCCTGTGGGTTCTGTCACAACTATCAAGAAAGCGTTTTAGGTCAAGGTTGATATTGGAGTTTAAGGTCCTGTAGATGTAGATTGCACAGTAGTAAGTGTGGATGTACTGAACAGGGAGTAAGTTTAGATCTATGAAGAGTGGGGGGGTGTGTTGCCAGGGGATTTAGTGATTATTCTTACTGCAGCTTTTTGTTGGGTTATTATTGGCTTTAGGTGTGTTGCTGCAGTTGATTCCCAAGCACAAATAGCATAGGTGAGGTATGGATAAATAAGTGAGTGGTATAGTGTGAGAAGGGCATTTTGCGGCACGTAGTATCGTATCTTGGAGAGGATCCCAACCGTTTTGGATACTTTTTTGGTTATGTGTTGGATATGGGTGCTGAAATTCAGGTTGTTGTCAAGGTATAGGCCTAGGAATTTGCCCTCATTATGTCTGGTAATTAGAGTGTTGTCGATCTTAATGTTAATTTGTGCATCTCCTGCTCTGCTACCAAACATAATATAGTAGGTTTTGTCAGTGTTAAGCGTAAGTTTATTGGCTGTCATCCAAGTCGATATTTTGATCAGCTCCTCGTTAACAATGGTGTTGAGGGTGGCAAGATTAGGGTGAGAGATGACATAAGTCGTGTCATCAGCAAAGAGAATGGGTTTCAGGTGTTGGGATACATTTGGAAGATCATTGATGTATATGAGGAAGAGCAGGGGACCAAGGACACTTCCCTGCAGAACTCCAGTATCAAGTGGCCGTGTTGTTGATGCTGTGTCTTTAATGGTAACATACTGATACCTATTAGTAAGGTAAGATTTGAAATAAGCAAGCGCATGGCCTCTTATACCGTAATGGTCAAGTTTGTGGAGTAGGATGTCGTGGTCTACTGTGTCAAAAGCTTTTCTTAGGTCAATAAAAATTCCTAGTGGATATTCCTTATTTTCCAATGCTGTGTAAGGCAGATCTAGCATTTTTATGATTGCATCATTAGTGCTTTTATTTTTCCTAAAACTCTTGAACATCAGCAAAGAATTGAACATTTCTGCTAATCTGAGCTCAATTTCAAGGTACTTTTTGTAGTAAAACCAATCAAACTCATATCTATTTCTGTAATAAATCTTCCATTCTATCAAATGAGACCAAAAAAACGAGAATACAACCATAAAAACCATACAAAAATATACCACTAAGGGGCGGCTAATGGCTGAGAAGTCCAATTTCTTTAATTTTTGGTGTGTGTTAAGAAGCATCTTTCCATCATACATTGCCCAAGTTTCAATAAGATAGCCCAACAAACAACTAAGAAAAAAAAATATTTACTAAAAAACATAAATGACAAGCCAAAGCCAGGTACTGGAAATAAGTCACTTTGTCTGACTTTTTTGGGTTATCCTAGGTTCTCTACACATATGCTATGTACAATAATCTATTTAGAGAAAACAGCATTTTTGTTTCAGTTTTATGGTGCATTACGAGTGTATATCACAGGTAGCCCTGTACTATACTCCATTTTATCTAAAATAAGCCCCCAAGACAGAGATAGGAGGATGGTACTCGTTTCCTATATCCTCCTCATACCTCCATCGAACTGCCTGGTATTTTGCCAAATATTATTCAACTAAAATGCTGGGAACAATGGGCTAGTAACCCCTTTTCCTGTAATAATTACTAAAAAGAATAAGAAGAAGAAAATTGTCAAAGTGGGAAGTCTGAATGTGCGTGGATGTTGTGCAAATGATAAGAAATGATTGTGGATGTTATGAATGAGAAGAAGCTGGATGTCCTGGCTTTAAGTGAAACAAAGCTGAAGGGGGTGGGAGAGTTTCAATGGAGAGGAATAAATGGGATTAGGTCAGGGGTTTCAAATAGAGTTAGAGCTAAAGAAGGAGTAGTAATAATGTTGAAGGATAAGTTATGGCAGGAAAAGAGGGACTATAAATGTATTAATTCAAGGATTATGTGGAGTAAAATAAAGGTTGGATGTGAAAAGTGGGTTATAGTAAGCGTATATGCACCTGGAGAAGAGAGAAGTGTAGAGGAGAGAGAGAGATTTTGGGAAATGTTGAGTGAATGCATGGGGAGTTTTGAACCAAGTGTGAGAGTAATGGTGGTTGGGGATTTCAATGCTAAAGTGGGCAAAAATGTTGTGGAGGGAGTAGTAGGTAAATTTGGAGTGCCAGGGGTAAATGAAAATGGCAGTAGTCTGGTAGTGAAAATAAAAATTCAAAGTGGAAAGCAAAAGAATATAAGAGGGGCCTTTATTCGGAAATTGGCATCTTTTGAAATTTGTGTGAAATTGGCAAAATTGAGATAGAAAAAATGGAGTTCTATGTGTAGAAAGAGGTTCAGTAATAAGTAATACATATTTTATGAAGAAGAGGATAAATAAATATACAAGGTATGATATAGCACATAATGAAAGTACAGTGGACCCCAAGCCATAAGCCAGTAGATAGGTCTAACATAGTACTCACTATCGATAATGAGGTATGCCATGAAACATCTAAGGTGGCAAATTGCTTTAATTCATACTACACATCTGTTGCATCAACACTAGTAAGTAAACTACCAGCTGCATCAAATACCTTTAACACAGACTCTGATAAGTTTCAAACATACTATACCAAAAAAGGGGTAACCCCAAACAGTTGTCAACTAGTAAGTGTATCTCATGATTTTATTCAAAAAGAACTAAACAGGTTAAACCCAACTAAGAGCACAGGCCCTGATAACATCCCGTCTAAGTTCCTAAAAGATGGTGCTTCTGAACTGTCAATCCCTATTGCTCACATAATAAATCTATCAATCACCACTAATACCGTACCGGAGGGGTTCAAGGAGGCCAGAGTTACTCCTATCTTCAAGAAAAATAGTAGGTCTGATGTAAGCAACTATAGGCCCGGGTTCGATTCCCGGCGGGTGGAAACATTTCGACACGTTTCCTTACACCTGTTGTCCTGTTCACCTAGCAGCAAATAGGTACCTGGGTGTTAGTCGACTGGTGTGGGTCGCATCCTGGGGGACAAGATTAAGGACCCCAATGGAAATAAGTTAGACAGTCCTCGATGACGCACTGACTTTCTTGGGTTATCCTGGGTGGCTAACCCTCCGGGGTTAAAAATCCGAACGAAATCTTATCTTATCTCTTATCTTATCTAACATTCTCCATAGCTATCAATCGGGCTTTAGAAGATCCTACTCAACCGACGCCTCCCTTATTAATCTGATGGATTACCTGAGAACTGAAATGTCAAAGGGGAACCTCATAGGTATGGTAACCTTAGACCTGCAAAAGGCCTTCGATACTGTCAACCACAATATATTATGTAATAAACTTCAAGCTATCGGTATAGGTTCTGTAGACTGGTTTAAGTCCTACCTTATCAACAGGAGACAAATAGTCAAAATCAACATAACAGAATCAGAACCCCTGCCGATAACATGTGGAGTTCCCCAAGGTAGTATTCTGGGTCCCTTATTATTCTTATGTTATGTCAATGATATGCCTATCAGTGTCAAGTGCAAACTCCTACTGTATGCAGATGACAGTGCTCTGTTAGTGTCAGGTAAAGACCCACAAGATATTGCTAATGTTTTAACACTGGAACTGGAGTCCTGCAGCAAATGGTTAGTAGACAACAAACTATCATTACACCTAGGGAAAACTGAAGCCATTCTCTTTGGCACGAAACATAAACTGAGAAGGGTAAATAACTTTAATGTTCAATGTAATGGGGAGCCCATCACTTTGGTTTCATCAGTAAAATATTTGGGAATCCCCTTTGACCCATGCATGTCAGGAGAATTGATAGGGAACAGTGTAGTAAAGAAAGCGAATGCCAGACTGAAGTTCCTGTATAGACAAGCACAGTGTCTACCTACTGAGGCTCGCAGGACCCTATGTCTAGCCCTTATACAATGCCATATGGATTACGCTTGCTCTTCTTGGTACTCTGCCTTGACAAAAAAACTGAAAGATAGACTGCAAATCACCCAGAACAAAATCATAAGATTCATCCTGGGGCTGGGACCAAGAGAACATGTAGGCCAGGATGAATTACAGCAGTTGGATATGCTGAATGTTGAAGACAGAGTAAAACAACTGAAGCTAAATCATGTTTATAAAATTGCTCACAAACAGTGTCCAGAATATCTTGCTGTCAATTTTGTCAAGGTTGGGAACCAAAGCAATCATAGTACTAGGGGGAGAGAGCACAACTTTGTAGTACCCACAGTCATTGGCCAGGCTTCAAACACCTTTTATTGTACAGCAATAAAGGAATGGAACAGACTGCCTGCACATGTCAAAGCCAGTCATAGCATGAACCAATTCAAGAAGAGTGCCAAAAGGTGTCTGATGAATGTAGCTACAGAAAGGGAGGGGAATGATTTTCTATTTTTTATCTAACATGCGTGTAAATTTTACCTTATTCCTAGTAATGACCCTCGTATTGTAGATAGTCTTAATGACCCTCGTGTAGTAGATAGTCTTTTTAGTATGATAATAAGATGTTATCTTCACTATAGAATAATAAGAAAATATTATAACCTTTATTATTATTATTATTATTTTTTTATTATCACACTGGCCGATTCCCACCAAGGTAAAAGGACCCCAATGGAAATAAGTCACTCTGTCTGACTTTTTTGGGTTATCCTAGGTTCTCTACACATATGCTGCTATGTATGATAATTCTATGTAACTGTATTTGTGTATACCTGAATAAACTTACTTACTTACTTACTTACTTACTCTACATATATGCTGCTATGTATGATAATCTATGTAATTGTATTTGTGTATACCTGAATAAACTTACTTACTTACTTACTTACTAAAGATAAGGTGGCTTTGAAGCCACTGTTGGTTGCCATGAGCTCAGTCTCGTGACGCAGGAGAATATGCTTTATTATTACGCTAACATCAACACTACAGCTTATTGCCTATCACAATTGATCTAATATGACATAATAAATAATATAAATAACATAAAACATGTTAAATACTCCAGAATAAATAATATTTGGCATAATACCGAGCAGTTCGACGGAGGTATGAAGAGGATATGGTATACAAGTACCATTCTCCTATCCTTGTCTTGGAGGCTCATATTAGAGAAAACGGAGTGTAGCACAGGGCTGTGATATACACTCGTACTCTACCATAAACCTGAAACAAAAAAGTTTTTGTCTCTATATAGATTATCACACATAGCAGCATATGTGTAGAGAACCTAGGATAACCCAAAAAAGTCAGATAACATGGCTTATTTCTAGTACCTGGCTTGGGTTAGCCATATATGATTTTTGGTAAATATTCGATTCCCAGCCAGGGTAGAAACATTGGGCATGTTTCTTTACACCTGTTGTCTATGTTTACCCATCAGTAAATGGGTGCCTGGGAGTCAGTCGACTGGTGTGGGTGTTATCCTGGGACACTGACCTAATTTGCTTGAAATATTCTGCATAACAAGTGGCTTTCTATATAGTAGTATGTCACTGATGTCAGCTAGGCCTGTATACATTGTACATGTACGTGCAGTAAATAAAGATATTATTATTATTATTAATTATTATTATTACTGTTGTTATTATTGTTATTTTCTCAATTGTTTGTTGGGTTATCTTATTGAAATTAGGGCAATGTATGATGGAAAGATACTTCTTAATGTACACCAAAAATGAGAGAAGTCAGACCATAAATAGCGGACTTCACTTCTCAGCCATTAGCGGCCACTTAGCGGTATATTTTTGTATTCAATTCAATTCAATTCAAAGTTTATTCTCTATAAGGATTACAATGCTGAGTTTACAGAATTTGGTTATTGTGTGGTTTACATGTAGTAAAATAATAATTACAGAGTGTACCACTAGAACACCTAGCATGGCTAGGCATTTCGGGCAGACTTATATTAAATCTTAAGTTTAAAATATTACAAAATTATGAGGTAAGTTGGTATTATGGCTAAGTGACTAAATACTAGTTGTGAGTTTAGCAATGTGAATGCTTTTGTTTTGGCACTATACATAGTTTCAGTATTGGAGTATCACAGGCCAACTTATGACTAGTTAAGATTCATTATTTTGAGATCGAGATTGATATTTCTGTTTATGGTCAAATGGGTGAGTGAGTGTAAGTGTGAACCACCAGGTGGTATTCGTAATATTAGTTGACAGGGTGTATCAGGGAGATAAGATGTTTTCTAATGGTAGTTTTGAAGGTGATGAATGTGTCTGCAGTTTTGGAATTTTCAGGTAGGGTGTTCCAGATTTTAGGGCCTTTGACATACATTGAATTTTTGTAAAGGTTTAGTCGGACACGGGGAATGTCATAGAGATGTTTGTGTCTGGTGTTATGCCTGTGGGTTCTGTCACAACTATCAAGAAAGCATTTTAGGTCAAGGTTAATATTGGAATTTAAGGTCCTGTAGATGTAGATTGCACAGTAGTAAGTGTGGATGTACTGAACAGGGAGTAAGTTTAGATCTATGAAGAGTGGGGGGGGTGTGTTGCCAGGGATGGGATTTAGTGATTATTCTTACTGCGGCTTTTTGTTGGGTTATTATTGGCTTTAGGTGTGTTGCTGCAGTTGAACCCCAAGCACAGATAGCATAGGTGAGGTATGGATATATAAGTGAATGGTATAGTGTGAGAAGGGCAGTTTGCGGCACGTAGTATCGTATCTTGGAGAGGATCCCAACCGTTTTGGATACTTTTTTGGTTATGTGTTGGATATGGGTGCTGAAGTTCAGGTTGTTGTCGAGGTATAGGCCTAGGAATTTGCCCTCATTATGCCTGGTAATTAGAGTGTTGTCGATCTTAATGTTAATTTGCGCATCTCCTGCTCTGCTACCAAACATAATGTAGTAGGTTTTGTCAACGTTAAGCGTAAGTTTATTGGCTGTCATCCAAGTCGATATTTTGATCAGCTCCTCATTAACAATGGTGTTGAGGGTGGCAAGATTAGGGTGAGAGATGACATAAGTCGTGTCGTCAGCAAAGAGAATGGGGTTCAGGTGTCGAGATACGTTTGGAAGATCATTGATGTATATGAGGAAGAGCAGGGGACCAAGGACACTTCCCTGCGGAACTCCAGTATCAAGTGGCTGTGTTGTTGATGCTGTGTCTTTAATGGTGACATACTGATACCTATTAGTAAGGTAAGATTTGAAATATGCAAGCGCATGGCCTCTTATACCATAATGGTCAAGTTTGTGGAATAGGATGCCGTGGTCTACTGTGTCAAAAGCTTTTCTTAGGTCAATAAAAATTCCTAGTGGATATTCCTTATTTTCCAATGCTGTGTAAAGCAGATCTAGCATTTTTATGATTGCATCGTTAGTGCTTTTATTTTTCCTGAATCCAAATTGGCAGGGGTTGAGTATGTTTTGTGACGTTATAAATGAATACAGTCTCCTGTGCACGAGTTTCTCAAAGATTTTGGATAGCAATGGTAAGTTTGATATTGGCCTATAGTTGTTTAAATCTGTAGGGTCACCACCTTTATGTATTGGTGTAACCCTTGCCGTCTTGAGTAATTTCGGGAAGGTGCTAGTTTCTAGTGACTTGTTAAAAAGTAATGAGATAATATGCAAGAGGACATGGGCCACTCTCTTGTACAATAATGGTGGGACATGAGACAGATTCCCCGAGTTATTTTTAAGTGACTTTATAATCTCGGTGACTTCCGTGGGCTCAGTTGGAGCAAGATAGAAGGAATTTGGGAAATTCCCATCTAGGTAGTCCCAGGCATGGGCATTGGTACGTGGGATTTTATTGGCAAGATTAGAACCTATGGTTGAGAAGAAGTCGTTTATCTTGTTAGCTGTGTCAGTGGGTTGCAGTGGTGTTTCATTAGGCTTAGTTAGGACAATATTCTTGTTTTTTTCAGTTTGTGGGTCCCTAGAATCTGAGAGAGTGTTTTCCAGGTCTTTTTTATATCTCCTCTTGTGTCAGTGAATCTACTGGAGTAGTATAGTTGTTTGGCTTTCTTTATTACTTTGGTGAGGACTGGTGAATAGTGTTTAAGAATATCTTTGTGTATTAAGCCCTGTCTATATTGCTTTTCATATTGGTGTTTCTTATCAATGGATTTCAGAATGGTGCTGGTTAGCCATGGGCAACCAAGCCGTTTGTTTGTGATCTGTTTCGTTTTTATAGGACAATGTTTGTTGTATAGTCTAAGTAGTTTGTTAAGAAAAATGTCTGTCCAGTCATCAATACCATTGGCCTTGGAGAATTCTGTAGGCCAGTCAACAGTCTCTAGGTCAGCTGTGAACTTCCTTATTGAGGCCTCATCATGGAGTCTAAATGAGACTTTGTTGTATTCAAGTGGTGGTTTACTAATGTTTGTCAAGAGGAAGGTAGGGTAGTGGTCTGTAGTGCTATCTGTGATTATCCCTGATTTAAGGGGGGCTAGTATATTGGTCCATATGTGGTCTATTATAGTTGCACTTGTTTCAGTGAGCCTGGTTGGTTTAGTTATTGTTGGTATGAGAAGTGTGTTGTTCATATTGTTGATGAAATCAGTTACAGGCTGATCATCTAGTAGGCCAAGGTTGATGTTGAAGTCTCCAGCTAAGAGAAGGTGGTGCTTATTCATTTGTCTGTTTGTTATTAGTGCCTTTAATTTCTCACTGAAGTTTGGGATGTTTGTGTGGGGTATCCGGTAAATGGCACCAATTGTTAAAGGCGTCTTAAGGTTTTTTACAGTAAAATTAGCAAAAATGTATTCTCCATATTCATCACTAAAGCAATTGGTGCTAATACAAGATAATTGGTTAGAGTAATAGATTGCAATACCATCCCCAACTTGGTATGGTCTGCAGTTGTGGATTGCTGTGTATCCTGGTAGAGGGTAGATATCTATTGTGTCCTGTTTAAGCCAGGTCTCAGTAAGAATAATGCAGGAGAAGGGTGTCTTTAGTGATTCAAGGAGTGCCAGGAGGTCATCATAGTGTTTGCTTAAGGACCTGATGTTGTAGTTAAGTACTGATAGACTTTTATCATTGTTTAGGATAGTGCTGGCTTGTGATGCTGTGTAGTAAAGGCAGTTACTTTCCAATAGGTTTTGATTGTGTGTCAGATTATGTAGGTTTAGATCAGAGTCAACGTGATCAATCATCTTCTAGGTTTAAATTATGGTTATTTATATCCTGAGTTGTGTGTTGAGTTTTAGTACTGATATCTGTAGTGGTGGGAAGGTTGGACAAGTATATAGCTATAGCATTTTGGTCATGTAGAGTATAGTCACTAATACACATAATGAAGTTGGTGTTGTCTATGTGATGTGCTGGAATGAGCTAAAGTACAACTAGGTATAAACTAATAATATAAAAAATACAAATTAAAAATAGCACAAGACTCTCACTTGTAATTGCACTAAGGTCTAATGTAATGACTTTGGTATAGTCTATGTATTGAGCTAGAATGAGCTATAGTACAACTAGGTATGGTTTTTATGGTTATATTCTCGTTTTTTTCAGTCTCATTTAATAGAATGAAAGATATATTACAGAAATAGATATGATTTTGATTGCTTTCATGATGAAAAGTACCTTGAAACTGCGCTCACAGTAGCGAAAATGTTCTATTCTTTAGCGAATCTCAAGAGTAAACAAATGATGTCACCGTCCAATACCTGTCCGCCTGCCAGTCCAAATTCCAATACGGAGTCAAGAATGGGTTGACATTATTTATACAGTTATTACAATAATGCAGCAGTGTGCATAACAGTAAATCTTTTATTTTTTTGTGAATAAAGATTCCAAATGGAAAGCAAGAGTAATATAAGAGGGGCCTGGAGCCATGACTAATGAACAGAGAAAATGTTATTTTAGTGCCAGGAATGTCTGCATTGTTTCTGGACCCTATTTTGAAACTGGCATATGTTGAAATTTGTGTGAAATTGGCCAAATTGCCAATTTCTGACCACTATATTGGGTAGTTGAAATAAGTGAATGGGCGGTTTCTTGTACTCAATTAGTCAAAGTGACTTATTTCCAGTACCTGGCTTGGGCTTGCCATACATGATTTTTGGTAAATATTTTTTCTCAGTTGTTTGTTGGGCTGTCTTATAGAAACTTGGGCAATGTATGATGGAAAGTTGCTTCTTAATGTACAACAAAAATAAAAAAGACAGACAATAAATAAGGGAGTTCACTTCTCAGCCATTAGCCACCTCTTTGCGGTATATTTTCGCTTGGTTTTTATGGTTGTATTCTCGTTTTTTTTGGTCTCATTTGATAGAATGGAAGATATATTACAGACAGACATGATTTTGATTGCTTTCATAATGAAAAGTACCTTGAAATTGAGTTCAAAGTAGCGGAAATGTTCGATTTTTGCCGATGTTCAATGAACTTTGTGCAAGTCAAGTTGGTTAATTTTATTAAGTGTATTCTAACCTAACCACTCTGTTATCCGGCAAACTCAGTAATCCGGCACACTACAGGTCCCAATGATGCCGGATTTGTGATGGAGGACCTGTACTAGCAGAAAGGTGGACTGGTGCAAGTATGAGCAGTGGAGGGGGGGGGGGGTGAAGAGGGTTGGAATAGTTTTAAAAATGCAGTATTAGAATGTGGGGCAGAAGTTTGTGGTTATAGGAGGGTGGGTGCAGGAAGAAAGAGGAGTGATTGGTGGAATGATGAAGTAAAGGTTGTGATAAAAGAGAAGATGTTAGCTTATGAGAGGTTTTTACAAAGCAGAAGTGTTATAAGAAGAGTAGAGTACAGTGGAACCTCAAAAATCGAATGTATCACATACTGAACGTTTCAAAAATAGGGCCATTTTTTTGGACAAACTGTGTCCCTATTATTGAAAGCGCCCCTATTTTCGGACCGCTGGGTACGGGACATATCCGCAGGCCTGCTTTGTCCGCGTTCCTGTGCAGGCGCCGTGAGCAGTCTAGCTTTGTTTATGCTTGAGTGAACACTAACCTGCGCTCTCATTCACACATTTTATGATTATTTCGTTGTGTTTAGTGCTTGTGGGACTGTGAAATAAGCTGCCATGGGCCCAAAGAAACTTGCTAGTGATACCCCTGTGGTAAAGAAAGTGAGAAACACCATAGATGTGAAGAAGGAAATAATACAGAAGTATGAGAGTGGTGTGAGACTTGTTGAGCTTGCCAGGATGCATGGGAAAAACAAGTCGACCATCGGTTCTATCCTGTCAAAGAAAGAACAAATCAAGGAAGCTGATGTTGTGAAAGGTGTTAATATGCTAACCAAAAAAAGAACCACAAATAGTTGAAGAGGTTGAGAAGTTGTTGCTGGTGTG
The DNA here is from genome assembly GCF_038502225.1 of Cherax quadricarinatus. NCBI lineage: Eukaryota > Metazoa > Arthropoda > Malacostraca > Decapoda > Parastacidae > Cherax > Cherax quadricarinatus. The sequence goes on from NC_091329.1 coordinate 23,434,996, forward strand.
GATCAAGGATAGAGAGATTGCAGGTGATAGTGTTTCAGAGACGATTATTTGCGAAAAGGCAAGGAAGTTGCATGCCGATCTGGTACAGAAAACTCCTGGAACCAGTGCTGATAGTGAATTTAAGGCCAGCAGAGGCTGGTTTGACAGATTTAAGAAGTGTAGTGGCATACACAATGTTGTAAGACATGGTGAGGCAGCCAGTTCAGACAAACGGGCGGCTGAGAAGTTTGTACAGGAGTTTAAGGGGTACATAGACAGTGAAGAATTCAAACCTGAACAAGTGTTTAATTGTGACGAAACAGGCTTGTTTTGGAAGAAAATGCCAAAAAGGACCTTCATCACACAGGAGGAAAAGGCACTGCCAGGACACAAGCCTATGAAAGACAGGGTTACTCTTTTGTTCTGTGCTAATGCTAGTGGTGATTTTAAAGTGAAGCCTTTACTTGTGTATCATTCAGAAAATCCCAGAGTGTTTAAGAAAAACAATGTCTTTAAGAACAAGTTATGTGTCTTGTGGAAAGCTAATCATAAGGCATGGGTCACAAGACAAATTTTCAAAGAGTGGGTCTATGAAGTGTTTGGCCCCAGTGTGAAAAAATACCTCCAGGAAAAGAAATTGCCACTCAAGTGCCTCCTGTTAATGGACAATGCTCCTGCTCATCCTCCAAACTTATTAGACCTCTTGTCTAAGGACTTCAATTTTATAAAAGTGAAGTTCTTGCCTCCTAACACCACTCCTCTCCTCCAGCCCATGGACCAGCAGGTCATTTCTAACTTCAAAAAACTCTACACAAAAGCAGTGTTTGAAAAGTGCTTTGAAGTGACCACAGACACTTAAGTTGACCCTAAGAGAGTTCTGGAGGAATCACTTCAACATCTACAGCTCCATAAGCCTTATAGGTAAGGCTTGGGAGGGAGTGACTTCCAGGACTTTGAACTCTGCTTGGAGACAATTTTGGCCAGATTGTGTCCAAAAGAGGGATTTTGAAGGATTTGAGGCTGACCCTGACCCAGCTCACCCTCTGCCTGTTGTAGACTATTGTGGCATTGGGGAACACCCTGGGGTTGGAGGTGAGTGGTGAGGATGTGGAAGAGTTGGTGGAGGACCACAGGGAAGAGCTAACCACTGAAGAGCTGCAAGAGCTTCATCTGGAGCAGTATTAGACCACAGCTGAGGAACGTGCTTCAGAGGAGGAGGAAGAGGGAGTGGATGAGGTGCCTTCTTCAAAGATTAAGGAGATTTGTGCCAAGTGGAATGATGTCCAAATGTTTGTGCAGAAGTACCATCCTGAGCAAGCTGAAACAAGCCATCTTTGCAACAAGTTCAGTGACAGAACCATGTCCCATTTTAGGGAAAATTAAAGAGGCATCAGAAACAGAGGACTGTGGACAATTATTTTGTGAGACAGGGGTCCAATGGCTCTCAAGCTGGTCCTAGTGGCATTAAAAGACAGAGAAGGGAAGTAACCCCAGAGAGGGCTTTACCTGAAGCCCTCATGGAGGGGGATTCTCCTTCCAAACACTAACCCCAACTCCCTCTCTCCTCCTCTCTGTCTTCCAGATGCCATCACCAATCTTCAATAAAGGTAAGTAAAAATGTTATTTTATATGTATTACTATACATAATTAAAAACTATAGTATTTGTTGTACGTAAAACTGCAATTAATCTCTATAAAATGTATTTTTTGTGTGAATATTTTTGGGTTTCTGCAACGGATTAATTGTATTTCCATTATTTCTTATGGGAAATATTGCTTCGAATTTCAGACTTTTCGAATTTAGAACTAGCTCCTGGAATGGATTAAGTTCGATTTTTGAGGTTCCACTGTACATGGAGAGTAAAAGAAATGTGAAGAGAGTGGTGAGAGAGTGCAAAAGGAGAGCAGATGACAGAGTGGGAGAGGCACTGTCAAGAAATTTTAATGAAAATAAGAAAAAATTTTGGAGTAAGTTAAACAAGTTAAGAAAGCCTAGGGAACAAATGGAGTTGTCAGTTAAAAACAGAGTAGGGGAGTTAGTAGATGGGGAAAAGGAGGTCTTGGGTAGATGGCGAAAATATTTTGAGGAGCTTTTAACCCTTTGAGGGTCGACAGGCCCTCTCCGAAACTCGTTCTCAGGGTCGGCCAAATTTCAAAAAAAAAAAAAATTATTTTTTCTTATGAAAAAAGTGTTTTTTTTTTCTAAACATTATAGGATAAACAAAAAAAATTTACCATCAATACTTACGGAGATATGGAGGCATGAAGTTTGCAGAAAATGAGCCGCGTATGGCAACAGCGGCGACTGCCGCTCACCCGGTAAACTTTAGTTTACTTGTATTTGAAGGTTTGTTGTTTTTTTCACTATTTTATTTTTTCACATAACTTATGTGGCCTATGAGACCAAAGTAAGGTGCAATGTACATATATACACTCGTTGTATACAACACAATAAGCACACTGTTTACAAAACTTGTTTACAAAAACAAACAATACAAAACATTGTTTATTATTATTGTTCTATAATATATATACCAATATACAGTCACTGAACATATTCCTATTAGTTCTGCAGCTTGTGGAACTCTGAAACATGGTGTCATACACAATGGTGTTTTATCTTTCTCCCTCATTCTATCTCTTTCAATCTGTCTCTCTCTTTCTATCTGTCTGTCTATCTCTGTCTCACAGGTACACATAAATACAAGTATACATAGTATAAATTACCTAGGATAACCCAAGAAATCCAGACAAAGTGCTATACTCTGCTTGAAGATGTGAGTAAAAGTGATGACACAGTCTTGTGGCTCTCTGAGACAGAGAGCTAGATGGATAGACAGATAGACAGGGAGCTTGACAGACAGACAAATAGACAGACAGAAATGTTAGTGTACCAGTACCAGTGTACTAGTGTTCCACCCTCCTCCTCCTCTTCTTCCTCTTCCCCCTACTCTTCCTCCTCTTCCCCCTACTCTTCCTCATACTCTTCCTCTTCCTCTTCCTCCTACTCTTCCTCTTCCTCCTCCTCCTCTTCCTCCTCCTCCTCTTCCTCCTCCTCCTCTTCTTCCTCTTCCTCCTACTCTTCCTCTTCCTCCTACTCTTCCTCTTCCTCCTACTCTTCCTCCTCCTCCTCCTCCTCCTCCTCTTCTTCCTCTTCCCCCTAATCTTCCTCCTACTATTCCTCTTCCTCCTCCTCTTCCTCTTATTCCTCTTCCTCCTCTCTCCTCTTCTCCTCCTCCTCTCTCCTCTTCCCCCTACTCTTCCTCCTTCTCCTTCTCCTCCTCCTCCATAGTGTAAATTACCAGGAGTCGGCAGCTGTCAAAATGACATATTGTCTCATTACTCACTCCCCCCTCCCGCCTGTCAAAACAATGGGGTCGGATGCTGCTTCCCCCTCCATTCTATCTAATTATCTTTCTCCCTCATTCTATCTGTCTTTTTATCTCTGTTTCACAGGTACACATAAATACAAGTATACATAGTATAAATTACCTAGGATAACCCAAGAAACCCAGACAAAGTGCTATACTCTGCTTGAAGATGTGAGTAAAAGTGATGACACAGTCTTGTGGCTCTCTGAGACAGAGAGCTAGACGGATAGACAGGGAGCTTGACAGACAGGCAAATAGACAGACAGAAATGTTAGTATACCAGCAAAAACAAAGGGAGGGAGATGTTTATCTCATCTTTTGGCATCAGCTCTACCCTCATTTACCCTCATCAAACGTCAGCACTTATCAGATGTTATCTCCCCTTATCTTGTTACTGTCATGGGTGAACATTTATTATTACCTATTATTATTATTATGTATTATTATTATGTATTATTATTATTATGTATTATTATTATTATTATTATGTATTATTGTTATCATTACGTATTCTTCTTCTTCCTCCTCCAACTCTTCTTCTTCCTCCTCCTCCTCTTCCTCTTCTTCTTCTTCTTCTTCTTCCTCCTCCTCCTCCTCCTCTTGCCTCCTCCTCCTCTTGCCTCCTCCTCCTCTTGCCTCCTCCTCCTCTTGCCTCCTCCTCCTCTTGCCTCCTCCTCCTCTTGCCTCCTCCTCCTCTGCCTCCTCCTCCTCCTCCATTCTTGGAACAAGTTTGAAGAGCTTGTAGTTCATAATCACTATCACTATCATCACCAATGCTCACATCTGAGTCTGGGATTTTGGAAAATAGGAGTTTCCTCTTTGATTCTGGTACAACTGAACGTGAACAAGATGGCCCAGCACCAGAGGTGGAAGGCTGTGGGTTGTCTGGGTTTTCCTCACTATTACCCATATTATGGTCATTAGTTTCGGTCAAAACCTCACCAGAACCTTGAAACTCATCTTCACTGTCACTTCCATCTGTATTAGAACTGTCACTGGGGAACAAAAGTGTCCCAATTCGCCGAGGAGTGAGGAACTTCTTACCACAGGGCATGGTGGAAATTGTGTACTATGATGGCATTCCCACAATGCACCACTGGGTCCCAGATTTTTTTCCTACTGCGCACACCCACCACACAGACCCATTCTCTCACATCTAGGCTTATCAGCCTTTTCCTGTGAGATTTGAGGCCGCTAGAATTTATGCGTACTAGTACGACAAAAACCCCTACGCGTAAGACGTACTAGTACGACCAAAACCCTCAAAGGGTTAAATGTCGACGAAGAATGGGAGGCGGTAATTTCATGCACTGGGCAGGGAGGTACATCATCATATAGGAGTAAAGAAGAACAGGATGTGAGTGTGGGGGAGGTGCGTGAGGCATTACGTAGAATGAAAGGGGGTAAAGCAGTTGGAACTGACGGGATCATGACAGAAATGTTAAAAGCAGGGGGGGGGATATAGTGTTGGAATGGTTGGTATTTTTGTTTAATAAATGTATGAAAGAGGGGAAGGTACCTAGAGATTGGAGGAGAGCATGTATAGTCCCTTTATATAAAGGGAAGGGGGACAAAAGAGATTGCAAAAATTATAGAGGAATAAGTTTACTGAGTATACCAGGAAAAGTGTATGGTAGGGTTATAATTGAAAGAATTAGAGGTAAGACAGAATGTAGGATTGCGAATGAGCAAGGAGGTTTTAGAGTGGGTAAGGGATGTGTAGATCAAGTGTTTACATTGAAGCATATATGTGAACAGTATTCAGATAAAGGTAGGGAAGTTTTTATTGCATTTATGGATATAGAAAAGGCATATGATAGAGTGGATAGGAGAGCAATGTGGCAGATGTTGCAAGTATATGGTAAGTTACTAAATGCTGTATAGAGTTTTTATGAGGATAGTGAGGCTCAGGTTAGGGTGTGTAGAAGAGAGGGAGACTACTTCTCGGTAAAAGTAGGTCTTAGACAGGGATGTGTAATGTCACCATGGTTGTTTAATACATTTATAGATGGGGTTGTAAAAGAAGTAAATGCTAGGGTGTTCGGGAGAGGGGTGGGATTAAATTATGGGGAATCTAATACAAAATGGGAATTGACACAGTTGTTTTTTGCTGATGATACTGTACTCATGGGAGATTCTAAAGAAAAATTGCAAAGGTTAGCAGACGAGTTTGGGAGTGTGTGTAAAGGTAGAAAGTTGAAAGTGAACATAGAAAAGAGTAAGGTGATGAAGGTATCAAATGATTTAGATAAAGAAAAATTGGATATCAAATTGGGGAGGAGGAGTATGGAAGAAGAGAATGTTTTCAGATACAGTGGACCCTCACATAACGAATGCATCGCATAACGTTAAATCCTATTAGCGATACATTTTAACACAAAAATTTTGCCTCGGCTAGCGCTAAAAAACTCACTCAACGTGATTCGTTCGAGATGCGTCCCCGTGCGGCCTGAGCCCACCTCACTTGTTCCGTGGGTGCCAGTGTTTACAAGCCAGCCACCACGGTCGCTTTCAATCATTCAATCGGAACATTTCATATTATTACAGCCTATTTAGTGATTGCACCTGCAAAATAAGTCACCATGAGCCCCAAGAAAGCTTCTAGTGCCAACCCTACAGCAAAAAGAGTGAGAATTACTATGGATATGAAGAAAGAGATCATTGCTAAGTATGAAAGTGGAGTGCGTGTCTCCAAGCTGGCCAGGTTGTACACAAAACCCCAATCAACCATCGCTACTATTGTGGCCAAGAAAACGGCAATCAAGGAAGCTGTTTTTGCCAAAGGTGCAACTTTGTTTTTGAAACAGAGATCGCAAGTGATAGATGATGTTGAGAGACTCTTATTGGTGTGGATAAACGAAAAACAGATAGCAGGAGATAGCATCTCTTAAGCGATCATATGTGAAAAGGCTAGGAAGTTGCATGACGATTTACTTAGAAAAATGCCTGCAACTAGTGATGATGTGAGCGAATTTAAGGTCAGCAAAGGTAGGTTTGAGAGTTTTAAGAGGCGTAGCGGCATACATAGTGTGATAAGGCATGGTGAGGCTGCCAGTTTGGACCACAAAGTGGCTGAAAAATATGTGCAGGAATTCAAGAAGCGCATAGACAGTGAAGGACTGAAACCTGAACAAGTGTTTAATTGTGACGAAACAGGCCTGTTTTGGAAGAAAATGCGAAACAGGACCTACATTACTCAGGAGGAAAGGGCACTCCCAGGACATAAGCCTATGAAAGACAGGCTTACTCTGTTGATGTGTGCCAATGCTAGTGGTGATTGCAAAGTGAAGCCTTTATTGGTGTATCACTCTGAAACTCCCAGTGTGTTCAGGAAAAACAATGTCCTCAAGGCTAATTTGTGTGTGCTGTGGAGGGCAAACAGTAAGGCATGGGTCACTAGGGACTTTTTCTATGACTGGTTACACCATGCATTTGCCCCCACTGTGAAAAATTACCTAATTGAAAAGAAATTAGACCTTAAGTGCCTCCTGGTATTAGACAATGCTCCTGGTCATCCTTTAGACGTGGCACAGTGACTTTCTGCGGAAATGAGCTTCATTAAGGTCAAGTTTTTGCCTCCTAATACCACTCCTCTCCTGCAGCCCATGGACCAGCAGGTAATTTCCAACTTCAAGAAACTGTACACAAAAGTTATGTTTGAAAGGTGCTTTGTAGTGGCCTCAGAAACTCAATTGACTCTAAGAGAGTTTTGGAGAGATCACTTTAGCATCCTCAATTGTGTAAACATTATAGGTAAGGCTTGGGAGGAAGTGACTAAGAGGACCTTGAACTCTGCTTGGAAGAAACTGTGGCCAGAATGTGTAGACGTAAGGGATTTTGAAAGGTTTGAGGCTAACCCTGGGAATCCTATGCCAGTTGAGGAATCCATTGTAGCATTGGGAAAGTCCTTGGGGTTGGAGGTTAGTGGGGAGGATGTGAAAGAGTTGGTGGAGGAGGACAATGAAGAACTAACCACTGATGAGCTGCTAGATCATCTTCAACAGCAAGAGGCCACACCTGATGAAACTGCTTCGGAGGAGGGGATAGAGAAATTGAGGAAGTTGCCTACTTCAAAGATTAAGGAAATGTGTGCAATGTGGCTTAAAGTACAAACCATTTTTGATGAAAATCACCCTAACACAGCTATTGCAAGCCGTGCTGGTGACTATTGCACTGACAATGTTGTGAAAGACTTTAGGAATGTCATAAAGGAAGGGTTGTTGTGGTGGTTCGGACATGTAGAGAGAATGGAGCGAAACAGAGTGACTTCAAGAGTGTATCAGTCTGTAGTGGAAGGAAGGCAGGGTAGGGGTCGGCCTAGGAAAGGTTGGAGGGAGGGGGTAAAGGAGTTTTTGTGTGCGAGGGGCTTGGACTTCCAGCAGGCATGCGTGAGCATGTTTGATGGGAGTGAATGGAGACAAATGGTTTTTAATACTTGACGTGCTGTTGGAGTGTGAGCAAAGTAACATTTATGAAGGGGTTCAGGGAAACCAGCAGGCCGGACTTGAGTCCTGGAGATGGGAAGTACAGTGCCTGCACTCTGAAGGAGGGGTGTTAATATTGCAGTTTAAAAACTGTAGTGTAAAGCACCCTTCTGGCAAGACAGTGATGGAGTGAATGATGGTGAAAGTTTTTCTTTTTCGGGCCACCCTGCCTTGGTGGGAATCGGCCAGTGTGATAATAAAAAAAATAATAATAAAGGAATGGGAGGTACAGGCCTCTATGGACAGATATGTTGTGCGACAGAGGTCCAGTGACTCTCAAGCTGGTCCTAGTGGCATTAAAAGAAGAAGGGAAGTAACTCCGGAAAAGGACTTGCCACCTCAAGTCCTAATGGAAGGGGATTCCCCGTCTAAACACTGACACCATCAACACTCTCCCCTCCTCCCATCCCATCAATCATCACCAGATCTTCAATAAAGGTAAGTGTCATGTAACTGTGCATGTCTTCTTCGGTTTGTGTGTATTAAAATTAATATTTCATGTGGTAAAAAATTTTTTTTTTTGTTCATACTTTGGGCTGTGAGGAACGGATTAATTTGATTTCCATTATTTCTTATGGGGAAAATTAATTCTCCTAACGATAATTTCGCCTAACGTTGAGCTCTCAGGAACGGATTAATAGCGTTAGGCGAGGGTCCACTGTACTTGGGAGTTGACGTGTCGGCAGATGGATTTATGAAGGATGAGGTTAATCATAGAATTGATGAGGGAAAAAAGGTAAGTGGTGCATTGAGGTATATGTGGAGACAAAAAACATTATCTATGGAGGCAAAGAAGGGAATGTATGAAAGTATAGTAGTACCAACACTCTTATATGGGTGTGAAGCTTGGGTTGTGAATGCAGCAGCGAGGAGGCAGTTGGAGGCAGTGGAGATGTCCTGTCTAAGGGCAATGTGTGGTGTAAATATTATGCAGAAAATTCGGAGTGTGGAAATTAGGAGGTGTGGAGTTAATAAAAGTATTAGTCAGAGGGCTGAAGAGGGGTTGTTGAGGTGGTTTGGTCATTCAGAGAGAATGGATCAAAGTAGAATGACATGGAGAGCATTTAAATCTGTAGGGGAAGGAAGGCAGGGTAGGGGTCATCCTCGAAAAGGTTGGAAGGAAGGGGTAAGGGAGGTTTTGTGGGCGAGGGGCTTGGACTTCAAGCAGGCATGCGTGAGCGTGTTTAATAAGAGTGAATGGAGACGAATGGTATTTGGGACCTGACGATCTGTTGGAGTGTGAGCAGGGTAATATTTAGTGAAGGGATTCAAGGAAACCGGTTATTTTTATATAACCGGACTTGAGTCCTGGAAATGGGAAGTACAATGCCTGCACTCTAAAGGAGGGGTTCGGGATATTGACAGTTTGGAGGGATATGCTGTGTATCTTTATATGTATATGCTTCTAAGCTGTTGTGTTCTGAGCACCTCTGCAAAAACAGTGATTATGTGTGAGTGAGGTGAAAGAGTTGAATGATGACGAAAGTATTTTCTTTTTGGAGATTTTCTTTCTTTTTTGGGTCACCCTGCCTCGGTGGGAGATGGCTGACTTGTTAAAAAAAAAAAAAATATTCATTCCAGAGTATTTACCATTTTTTATGCTATTTATATTGTTATATCACATTAAATTAATTGTAATAGGTAAATAAACTGTAGTGTTGATATTAGTGTAATAATAATGCATTTTCCCTGCATCAAGAGATTGAGCCCATGGCAACCAACAGTGGTTTCAAAGCCACACAACGAGAATCATTTCTTTTATTCATTGGAACCATGGCTAGGGCTAAAAGCAAGCAGGTTATAACAATAAATGGAGAAAAAGAAACTGGGATTATATATGCAGCAAGTAGCGCCACCAAACAGTAGCAGCAAACTGGTGTGGCGACCCTGAAAATTTGAAATTATGCTTGCTGAAATTAGTGCCGAATAACTGATGGAACCAGATGACTGACTGCTGGATTAGTGATGGCCAACCTGTAATATGATAATAACAATAATAAAGTTTTTCTTGCTTCTAAATTTAGTAATTTATAAAGGAGAAGGGGTTAATTATTATTAATCTTTCAACAAACCAGCCATATCCCACTGAGGCAGAGTGGCCCCCCAAAAAATGAAAGTTTCTCTATTTAGTAATACAGCCTCTCAACACTTAACCCTTGGACTGTTGGTGTCATATATATACGTCTCACGAGCCAGTGTTTTTGACATACATGTATTAATATGCCAAAATTCTAGCAGCTTCAAATCAAGCAGGAGAAAGCTGGTAGGCCCACATGTGAGAGAATGGGTCTGTGTGGTCAGTGTGCACAATATAAAAAAAATCCTGCAGCAAGCAGTGCAAGAGAAAAAAAAATTCCGACCATGTTTTTGGTGTATTACTACATGTATTAACCCTTTGAGGGTCGACAGGCCCTCTCCGAAACTCGTTCTCAGGGTTGGCCAAATTTAAAAAAAAAAAAAAATTATTTTCTCTTATGAAAAGATAGAGAATCTTTTCCCGATCATAAAGACACCAAAAGTTTGAAATTTGATAGAAAACTTAAGGAATTATGCTCTTGCAAAGTTAGCGGTCTCGGCGATGTTTACGCATCGGCGATTTTGCCCACTTTGAGCCCCATTTTCGGCCAATTTCACTGTACTAGTCGACAAAAAACATGAATATTTCGCTAGAACTCCATTTTTTCTATCGAATGGGTGCAAGAAACCACTCATTTATGAAATGCAACTATCCAGTACAGTGGTCAGAATTTAGCAATTTTGCCAATTTCACACAAATTTCAAAAGATGCCAATTTCCAAATAGGGTCCAGAATAAACAAGAAAGACATTCCTGGCACTAAAATAACATTTCCTCTAGTCATTAGTCACGTCTCAAGGCCCCTCTTATATTCTTTTGCTTTCCACTTTGAATTTTTATTTTCACAAAAAATATAAGATTTACTGTTATGCAGACTACTGCATTAGTGTAAAAAATGGTATAAATATTATTGGTGCACTTGTAAAAGAATATTAGACTCACCAGTTGACGTGTATTGCACGCTTGGCACGATTTGTTTACTTTTGAAATTTGGTAAAAATCGAACATTTCTGCTACTTTGAGCTCAATTTCAAGGCACCTTTCTTTGTAAAACCAGTCAAAATCATCTCAATTTCTGTAATATGTCTTCCATTCTATAAAATGAGACCAAGAAAACTAGAATACAACAATAAATACCATATGAAAATACACTGCAAAGTCGCTGATTTATTCAAAAAAAATAGTCAAAGTTTTTTTTTTCTCATTATGCACTGTGTGCTGCAGGATTTTTTTTAGACTGTGCACACTGACCACACAGACCCATTCTTTCATATGAAGGCCTACCAGCTTTCTCCCACTAGATTTGAGGCCGCTAGAATTTATGAGTACTAGTACGTCAAAAACCCCTACGCGTAAGACGTACTAGTACGACGAAAACCCTCAAAGGGTTAATTAATACACCAAAATACATACACTGAGGTGTATTTTCATATAGTATTGATGGTTGTATTCTCATTTTTTTTTGGTCTCATTTGATAGAATGAAAAATATGTTACAAAAATAGATATGATTTTGATTGGTTTCACGATGGAATGTACCTTGAAATTGAGGACAAGGAAGCAGAAATGTTCGATTTTCGCTAATGTTCAAGAGTAAACAAATGACGTTACCATCCCATATGTGTCCAACTGGCCCATCTAATACGCAGTCACGAATGGGTTGACATTATTTATACAATTATTTACAACAGTGCAGAAGTCTGCATAAGAGTGAATAAAAATTCAAAACAGAAAGCAAGAGTAATATAAGAGGGGCCTGGAAACATGACTAATGAACAGAGAAAATGTCATTTTAGTGCCAGGAATGTCTGCATTGTTTATTCTGGACCCTATTTTGAAATTGGCATCTTTTTTAATTTGCATGAAATTGGCAAAATTACCAATTTCTGACCACTTTTTTGGGTAGTTGAAATCGGTAAATGGGTGGTTTCTTGTACTCAATTGATAGAACAAATGGAGTTCTAAAGAAATAGCTATGAGTTTGGTCAACTGGAACAGTGGAATTGGCCAAAAATTGGGCTCAAAGTGAGCAAAATCGTTGATGCATTTATATCGCTGACATCGCTAACTTCGCGAGAGAGTAATTCTGGAAGTTTTCCATAAAATTTCATACTTTTGGTGTCATTACCATTGGGAAAAGATTATCATTTCATAAGATTTTTTTTTTTTTCGAATATTTTGTGACAGAGAGGGGTCTCAACAGTCAAAGGGTTAACAACGGAGTTCTGCTCCCAAGAACACATCAGTAAACCAATTTGTCACTAAGTGAGGAGCATACTATAATGATAGTGGGTTTGTGTCAACCATCTTTGATATTATTTTAATGTCACCATTGCACCATATATAACATTTCTGGCATATTTTTAAATGTTTATACAGTAGTGTACTGTATATTGTAATAAAGAGAATAGAGGAAATCAGGTCTAATATATATTATTTAGGCATGCAAACCGGTCAGAGAGCCTGTCGTAAGTCCGAGTCATCGGTTAATGAGTACGTCGTTATGTGAGGAGAGGCTGTATATACAAGAGAAGGGGTTATTAGCTCCTTGCTCTTGGCATTTCAGTTGCCTCCAACAACACACATGGCTTACGGAAGAATTCTGTTCCACCTCCCCATGGAAGTGGAACAAATTGTTACTTCACACTCCAACAGCACATTAAACCCTAAGAACCACTTGTTTACACTCACTCTAACCTACTCACACTAGCCTGTCTTCTAATCTCTATGCTTCAAATTCTTTGTATGATATTCACACCATACATTATTCTTAAACACAATATCTCTGCTGTCTCTAGCCTCTTCCTCACTGCAGTGCTTAAAATAGTCCATGCCTAACATAAAAGTGATGGTACTACTATACTCTAATACATTTGCCTTTTTTTTTCTTCATAGATAAACTTTTCTTTCCACAGAAGCTTCAACACAGTACCATCCCCATTTCCCTCGCCTATTCTATGGTTCACCTTGTCTTTCACAGACCAATACACTGACATGTTCACTCCCAAATATCTGAATACTGTACATTTGTTACCTCAATACTCTGTCCCTCCAATCTGGTATATAATACTGTATTGCCTAGATTTTTTGCTACTCTTATCACCTTGCTCATTTCTACGTTCACTATTAATTTCATTGTTTTACATATCCTCTCCAATCTGTCCACCAATTTTTGTAACTTCTCTTCAGAATCTCCCCATCAGTGTTATTTTTACTATGTTCTTTTTTTCCAACAACCCGGCCATATCCCACCGAGGCAGGGTGACCTAATGTGAAAAACAAAAGTTTCTCTTCTTAAATTTAGTAACGTATACAGGAGAAGAGGTTACTAGCCCCTTGCTCCCAGCATTTTAGTCACCTATGACATGCAAGGCTTATGGAGGAAGAATTCTGTTCCACTAAACCCATGGAGATAAGAGGAAGTAAACAAGAACAAGAACTAATAAGAAAATTGAAGAAAACCAAGAGAGGTATATATATACAGTGGACCCCCGCATAACGATTACCTCCAAATGCGACCAATTATGTAAGTGTATTTATGTAAGTGCGTTTGTACGTGTATGTTTGGGGGTCTGAAAGGAATAATCTACTTCACAATATTCCTTATGGGAATAAATTCGGTCAGTACTGGCACCTGAACATACTTATGGAGTGAAAAAATATCGTTAACCGGGGGTCCACTGTATATATATATATATATATATATATATATATATATATATATATATATCTATATATATAAATATATATATATATATATATATATATATATATATATATATATATATATATATAGACATATATATATATATATATATATAAATATATATATATATAAATATATATATATATAAATATATATAAATATATATATATAAATATATATATATATATATAAATATATATATATATATAAATATATATATATATATATAAAAATATATATATATATATAAATATATATATATATATATATATAAATATATATATATATATATATATATATTTATATATATATATATATATATATATATATATATATATATATATATATATATATATACGCTTGTACATGCATGTATAGTGTGACCTAAGTGTAAGTAGAAGTAGCAGGACGTACCTGAAATCTTGCATATTTATGAGACAGAAAAAAGATACCAGCAATGATGGAAGGATTGCTGATTTTTTTTTTTTTTTCCTGTCGAATAAACATGCAAGCTTTCAAGTAGGTCTTGCTACTTCTACTTTCACTTAGGTCACACTACACATGCATGTACAAGCATATACATACACACACCCCTCTGGGTTTTCTTTTATTTTCTTTTTAGTTTTTGTTCTTGTTTATTTCCTCTTATCTCCATGGGGAAGTGGAACAGAATTCTTCCTCCATTTGCCATGCGTGTTGTACGAGGCAACTAAAATGCAGGAAGCAAGGGGCTAGTAACCCCTTCTCCTGTTTACATTACGATTTTTATAAAGAGAAACTTTTGTTTTTCTTTTTGGGCTACCCTGCCTTGGTGGGATACAGTCGGTGCATTGAAAGAAGAAGAAAGTTTTTTTACCACTATTATATTCATATATGGATTTCCTTTTGACTTTTGTCAAAAAGCCATTAGTGCCTCTCACTGAATCACTCACATTAAATGCATGATTTACCACATGTAACTAATTCTTCTCACACCGTATAACTTTGATACAAGATCAATATTGTTATTGGACAAATAATTTAAGAATCTCAAGATCTAGCTTTAGTATTCTATCGTATTTCTTCTTTGACATAGACAATTGTTATCTTCCTATTGTTATTCTCTTAACATTATATTGCACATGCTTCTATAAAGAGCTGTGGACAGTCTAATGACCCTACTTGCAATTACTATGCAGCAAACAATGCTGAAGTTTCTTTGGTAAAAAAATATTCAGGAATCTTCAGTTACAAAACAAGGTCCCTGAACAAACACTGTGATGATGTAATGCTTTACTTGAATTACTGAGAACCAATTCTTCCTTTATTACTTTAAGAATGTGTTACACATCACTACAGATGGAGGGACAGGTGTTTTCCATGACAAATCCCTATTCAAAATTTCACATTAATCTTTTTCATGGCCAGCAACAATTAGGACTATCTTAAATCTTTATAAGCAATTTGTATTAAGCCTCTAAATAATAATCAATAATAAGATCATTACAAATTTTGAGAGATTTTGAAGAAAAGTTGCAAAAGTGAGAGGACAAGTTTGGGAGGATGTGCGAAGGTAGTAAGTTGAGAGTGAACATCGATAAGAGTAAGGCGAAGCGGGTATCAAACGATTTAGATAAAGAAAAATTGGATATCACATTGGAGGGAGGGAGTATAGAAGAAGTGAATGTGTTCAGACATTTGGGAGTTAATTTGTCAGCAGATGGATTTATGAAGGATGAGGTTAACCATAGAACTGATGAAGGAAAAAAGGTGAGAGGTGCTTTGAGGTATCTGTGGAGACAAAAAACGTTATTCATGGAGGCAAAGAAGGGAGTGTACGAGAGTATAGTGGTACCAATACTCTTATATGGGTGTGAAGCATGGGTTGTAAATAATGCAGCAAGGAGGAGGCTGGAGGCAGTGGAGATGTCATGTCAAAGAGCAATGTGTTGCAAATATTATGCAGAGAATTCATAGTGTGGAAATTAGGAGGTGTGGAGTAACTAAAAGTATTAGTCAGAGGGCTGAAGAGGGGTTGTTGAGGTGGTTTGGTCATTTAGAGAGGGTTGAACAGAATAGGATAACTTGGAGAGCATATAAATCTGTAGGGAAAGAAAGGCAGGGTAGGGGTCATCCTAGGAAAGGTTGGAGGAAGGGGGTAAAGGAAGTTTTGTGGACGAGGGGCTTGGAGTTCCAGCAAGCGTGTGTGAGCGTGTTACATAGGTGTGAATGGCAACAAACGGTTTTTGGGACCTGATGAGCTATTGGAGTGTGAGCAGGGTAATATTTTGTGAAGGGATTCAGGGAAACCAATTAGCCAGACTTGAGTCCTGTGGGTGGGAGGTACAATGCCTGCACTTTAACCCTTTGACTGTCGCAACCCCCAATCCTGAGGTGTCTCCTGGTGTCGCAAAATTTAAAAAAAAAAAAAAAATTAGTTTTTCTTATGAAATGATAGAGAATCTTTTCCCGATTGTAATGACACCAAAAAAACGAAATTTGATGGAAAACTGACGGAATTACGCTCTCGCAAAGTTAGCGACCTCGGCGCTGTTTACAAATTGGCGATTTCACCCACTTTGAGCCCTATTTTCGGCTAATTCCATTGTTTCAGTCGCCCAAACTCATAGCTATTTCTTTAGAACTCCATTTTTTCTATCGATTGAGTACAAGAAACTGCCCATTTACCAATTTCAACTACCTAATAATGTGGTCAGAAATTTGCAATTCGGCCAATTTCACGAAAACTAAAAAATATGACAATTTCAAAATAAGGTCCAGAATGAACAATGCAGACATTCCTGGCTCTAAAATAACATTTTCTTTGCTCATCAGTCATGTCTCCAGGCCCCTCTGATATTACTCTTGCTTTCTATTTTGAATTTTTATTCAAACCAAAAATAGAAGACTTACTTTTATGCAGACTACTGCAATACTGTAATAATTGTATAAATAACATCAACCCATTCATGACTGCATATTAGAATGGCTAGTTGGACATTTATTGGACAATGGCATCATTTGTTTACTTTTGAACATTAGCAAAAATCAAACATTTCCCCTACTTTGAGCTCCATTTCTAGGTTCTTTTTATAGTAAAATCAATTCTATCAAATGAGACCAAGAAAAAGAGAATACAGCCATAAATACTATACGAAAATAGACCACAAAGTCGGCATTTTAATTAAAAAAAATGGTCGGAGTTTTTTTTTTTCTCATTATGCACTGCATGCTGCAGGACTTTTTTTATATGGTGCACACTGACCACACAGACCCATTCTCTCACATGTGGGCCTACCAGCTTTCTCCTGCTTGATTTGAAGCCGCTAGAATTTATGAGTATATATATGTCAAACACGGTACCTCGTAAGACGTATGTATATGGCCGCGACAGTCAAAGGGTTAAGGAGAGGTTTGGAATATTGGCTGTTTGGAGTGACATCTAAACTGTCATATCTGGGCACCTCTAAGATGAATATGTTTATTTTGACATGATACATGGTTGTACAGAGGAATGTAAGTTGGGTGTACAGGCCAAAAGCCTCTTTGCATGCAAAGGATTTTGGGCAAACTTAAAGATTAACTTAAGATTAGGAAGGCAATAAGAGTTCATATGGTCATTAGATGAGTTACAGCGAGTACAAAAGAATTGAATATTCTATCAGGTAATGCTACATGGCTTTGATAAGTCTAGTAGAGAATTATTACACTACTGAATTAGTTTATAAATATTACAGTATTACAATGGAACAATTTAAAAACAATTTACATTATGATGTACAGTGGACCCTCGGCTAATGACATTAATCTGTTCCAGAGAGCTTGTCTTTAACCAATTCTGTCATTATCCGAATTAATTTTCTCCACAAGAATTTTTTTTTTTTTTCAACAAGTCGGCCATCTCCCACCAAGGCAGGGTGACCCAAAAAAGAAAGAAAATCCCCAAAAAGAAAATACTTTCATCATCATTCAACACTTTCACCACACTCACACATTATCACTGTTTTTGCAGAGGTGCTCAGAATACAACAGTTTAGAAGCATACACATATAAAGATACACAACATATCCCTCCAAACTGCCAATATCCCAAACCCCTCCTTTAACCCTTTGAGTGTCGCAACCCCCAATCCTGAGGTGTCTCCTGGTGTCGCAAAATTTAAAAAAAAAAAAATTTTTTTTTTCTTATGAAATGATAGATAATCTTTTCCCGATTGTAATGACACCAAAAAAACGAAATTTGATGGAAAACTGACGGAATTACGCTCTCGCGAAGTTAGCGACCTCGGCGCTGTTTACAAATCGGCGATTTCGCCCACTTTGAGCCCTATTTTCGGCTAATTCCGTTGTTCCAGTCGCCCAAACTCATAGCTATTTCTTTAGAACTTCATTTTTTCTATCGATTGAATACAAGAAACTGCCCATTTACTGATTTCAACTACCTAATAATGTGGTCAGAAATTTGCAATTTGGCCAATTTCATGAAAACTAAAAAATATGACAATTTCAAAATAAGGTCCAGAATGAACAATGCAGACATTCCTGGCTCTAAAATAACATATTATTTGTTCATCAGTCACGTCTCCAGGCCCTTCTGATATTACTCTTGCTTTCTATTTTGAATTTTTATTCAAACAAAAAATATTAGACTTACTATTATGCAGACTACTGCAATGCTGTAATAACTGTATAAATAACATCAACCCATTCATGACTGCATATTAGAATGGCTAGTTGGACATTTATTGGATAATGGCATCATTTGTTTACTTTTGAACATTGGCAAAAATCAAACATTTCCCCTACTTTGAGCTCCATTTCTAGGTTCTTTTTATAGTAAAATCAATCAAAATCACCTCTATTTCTGTAATATGTTTTCCATTCTATCAAATGAGACCAAGAAAACGAGAATACAACCATAAATACTATACGAAAATAGACCACAAAGTCGGCATTTTAATTAAAAAAAACGGTCGGAGTTTTTTTTTCTCATTATGCACTGCGTGCTCCAGGATTTTTTTTTATATGGTGCACACTGACCACACAGACCCATTCTCTCACATGTGGGCCTACCAGCTTTCTCCTGCTTGATTTGAAGCCGCTAGAATTTATGAGTATATATACGTCAAACACGGCACCTCGTAAAACGTATATATACGGCCGCGACAGTCAAAGGGTTAAAGTGCAGGCATTGTACTTCCCATTTCCAGGACTCAAGTCCGACTATATGAAAATAACCAGTTTCCCTGAATCCCTTCACTAAACATTACCCTGCTCACACTCCAACAGATCGTCAGGTCCCAAGTACCATTCGTCTCCATTCACTCCTATCTAACATGCTCATGCACACTTGCTGGAAGTCCAAGCCCCTTGCCCACAAAGCCTCCTTTACCCCCTCTCTCCAACCCTTTCGAGGACGACCCCTACCCCGCCTTCCTTCCCCTATAGATTTATATGCTTTCCATGTAATGGAAATCCAATTAATCCGTTCCTGCTGTCGGGAAGCTTGACA
Organism: Cherax quadricarinatus; assembly: GCF_038502225.1. NCBI lineage: Eukaryota > Metazoa > Arthropoda > Malacostraca > Decapoda > Parastacidae > Cherax > Cherax quadricarinatus. The sequence goes on from NC_091329.1 coordinate 23,454,101, forward strand.
GAATAGTACTTCAATATGATACTATTATCAACTCTACAGCTTATTTATCTATCACAATTCAACTAATGACATAATAAACAATATTAAAAACATAGAAACATGATATATACCCTAGACTGAATAAAATGTCATAATGTATGTGAGGATAAATGATGAAAGTGTTGTTGTTGGGTTTATAATGGACACTGAGAGAAGCCGTACAGGTTTGTGCCACCACCACTATCCACAAACAATATATGAACATAATTTATAAATAAGAAATATTTACATTTTAATTTATATAAATATGTTTAGCTGTACATTTGAAGTTCTGTTTCCAAAAAGCATGAAGTAGGTTTTGTCTACAATGACAGTAAGTTTGTTTGTAATTATCCAAGTAGATATTTTTAGCAGTTCAGCATTTACAGCATCTGTTAGTATGGCTGGGTTTGGGTGAGAGAAGACGTAAATTGCATCATCTGTAAATAAAATAGGTTTAAGGAGATTAGATGCATTTGGTAGGCCATTGATGTAAATGAGAAAGAGAAGTGGGCCAAGGACACTCCCCTGTGGGACTTCAACAAGAATAGGTTGTGTAGTGGAGCTGGAAAGACAGTGATTATGTATGAATGATGGTGAAAGTGTAGAATGATGATGATGATTTTTTATTTCTTTTTTATTGGGTCACCCTGCCTTGGTGGGAGACAACCAACATGTTATTAAAATAAGATCATTATAAAAAATTTCTCTGTGGGTCATCATTTAATTCTTTTTACACACAGGTGGAGATGCTCTTTTCATCACGGTGCAATATAAGTGGAAATTCTGAGAGTTGGACAAGCCTGTTTTACTTACCTAGAAGTGATTAAATAGTTCTAGCTACACGAGTAGAGCAGAGTTTGCAGAATTAAGTCCTTACTACTGAATATAGTTCAAATTTTTTCAAGTTTCCCTGTAACTGGCAGACTTAAGTAGACAAGTGGTGTTTCAAAGACACTAAACAACATAGAAAAAACTTTAATTTAAAACATCAATGGAAAAAGAAAGATTTTCCTTAGAGTATCCATGAATCAGTTTTCCTATGGCTATAGCATTTATTACCTGTGTGGAGCCACACACTATGAGCTGGGTCCACTTCCTTGCACACAGCTAGTTCTGTCCTGTACAGTATTGTAAATAAGAATAATACAAGAAGTTATTCATGGGACTAACACCAACCTACTGCTCTGTAGATGAGAGACCTCAGGCACTCCACTTCTGTTTCCAGCTCTGCCAGACGAAAGTGAAGGTACTGATTATTGAGTAGTGGCTGCCCGAATGCTTTCCTTTCCCGGGTGTAGTCTATAGTCTCCTGTATACACATCTCAAGCGGCTTCAGAGCACCAAGTGACAAGGCCATACGCTCCTGCTGAAACTGATGCATAAAAAATTTAATTACAATGTTATATTATAAAGCAAGCCCATGAATTTCTCACAGACATAAACCAATGGCCTTAAAATAAGGAATACCCTTACCTACAAAACTGTTTTTACCAGTAAATTTAAAATAAGGGAGAACACAAAATATGAAGTTAACCCTTTGACTGCTTCCAACGTATAAATACGTCTTACGAGCCAATGTTTCTGACGTATTTATACGCATAAATTCTAGCAGCTTCAAATCAAGCAGGAGAAAGCTGGTAGGCCCACATGTGAGAGAATGGGTCTCCATGATCAGTGTGCACCATATAAAAAAAATCGGGGAGCCAGTGGTGCATTGTGGGAATGCCATTTCAGTTGTCCTTTTTCAGCATGTCTAGCGGTAAGAAATATGTGATTCCCCAGCAAATCTGGGACTCTTCTCTTCCCAAGTGATGCTCTAACACAGATGGAAGTGTCAGTGAAGATCAATTTCATGATTTGGAGGAGTTTGAGACCAAAAGCAATGGAGGAGGAGGAGGGGGAGGACGGGAGGAAGAGGAGGAGGAAGAGGAGGAGGAGGAGGAGGAGGAGGAGGGAAGGAAGAGGAGGAGGAGGAGGAGGAGGAGGAGGAGGAGGAGGGAAGGAAGAGGAGGAGGAGGAGGAGGGAAGGAAGAGGAGGAGGAGGAGGAGGAGGAGGAGGAGGAGGAGGAGGAGGAGGAGGAGGAGGAGAAGAGGAGGAGGAGGAGGAGGAGGAGGAAGATGATGATGTAATAATATTGTTCCCTTGAAGCAAGAAAAAAAAAAGTCCACCCCATGACAGTGACAAGATAAGGGGAGATAACATCTGATAAGAGCTGACTTTGATGAGCGTAAAGGAGGGTAATATTACATGACCATCACCCTCCCTTTGTTTTTGCTGGTACACAAACATTTCTGTCTGTCTATTTGTCTGTCTGTCAAGCTCCCTGTCTGTCCATCTAGCTCTCTGTCTCAGAGAGAGCCACAAGACTGTGTCATCACGTTTACTCACATCTTCAAGCAGAGTATAGCACTTTGTCTGGATTTCTTGGGTTATCCTAGGTAATTTACACTATGTATACTTGTATTTATGTGTACCTGTGAGACAGAGATAGGCAGACAGATAGAAAGAGAGACAGATTGAAAGATATAGAATGAGGGAGAAAGATAATTAGATAGAATGGAGGAGGGGAAGCAGCATCCGACCCCATTGTTTTGACAGGCGGTAGGGGGAGTGACTAATGAGACAATATGTCACTTTGACAGCTGCCGACTTCTGACTCAAAACAATTATAAGCCACACACTCGCACACAAGACAAGGAGGAGGAGAAGGAGGAGGAGGAGGAGGAGAAGGAGAAGGAGAAGGAGGAGGAGAAGGAGAAGGAGAAGGAGGAGGAGGAGGAGGAGGAGGAGGAGGAGGAGGAGGAGGAGGAGAAGGAGGAGGAGAAGAAGGAGGAGGAGAAGGAGGAGGAGAAGGAGGAGGAGAAGAAGGAGGAGAAGAAGGAGGAGGAGTAGGAGGAGGAGTAGGAGTAGAAGGAGGAGTAGTAGAAGGAGGAGAAGGAAGAGGAGGAGGAGGAAGAGGAGGAGGTGGACAAGGAGGAGGAGGAGGAGCAGGAGGAGGAGGAGGAGGAGGAGAAGGAGGAGGAGGAGGAGAAGGAGGAGGAGGAGGAGGAGGATGATTGTTTGTTTGTTTTTGTAAACAAGTTTTGTAAACAATATATTGATAATTATGTTTGTGTGCTTATTGTGTTGTATACAACGAGTGTATATATATACATTGCACCTTACTTTGGTCTCATAGGCCACATAAGTTATGTGAAAAAATAAAATAGTGAAAAAAACAAAAAACCTTCAATTACAAGTAAACTAAAGTTTACCGGGTGAGCGGCAGTCGCCGCTGTTGCCATACGCGGCTCATTTTCTGCAAACTTCACGGCTCTATATCTCGGTAAGTACCGATGGCAAAAATTTAAAATTTTTTTTTTGGACTAAAACACTCAGAAAAATAATCTTAACATTTTCATAAGAAATTTTTTTTTTTTTTTTTAATATTTGGCGACATAGAATGACAGTTTCAGAGAGGGGCCTGAAACAGTCAAAGGGTTAAACAAAATGAAGAATATTACAATATTAAGTGAAGAATTGAGACACTAATGCAACATATGGGAATCTTTATTGAAGAAACGTTACGCTACACAGTGGCTTCATCGGTCCAATACAAAGTAGGAGAAGTTTGAGGCAATCAGTCCCTCAGCCTGGAATCAATGTGTTCAGTCCATCACTCTTGTAGGAAGTATAGCACAGGGCCAGAGAGGTGGCTTATACAGTGGACCCTCAACCAGCGATGGCATTGATTAACGATAAATCTGACTAGCGATTCATTTAAACGCAAAAATTTTGCCTCAACTAGCACTTAAAAACCCGACCAGCTCTATTCGTTCCGTACCATACGTGTCCACTTTGGCCTGAGCGCGCCTCACTTGTCCCTTTGGTGCCAGTGTTTACAAGCCAGCCAGCCACCACGGTCGCTTCCAAACATACAACTGGAACATTTCATATTATCACAGCCTTTTTAGTGATTGCACCTGCAAAATAAGTCACCATGGGCCCCAAGAAAGCTTCTAGTGCCAACCCTACAGCAAAAAGGGTGAGAATTACTATGGAGATGAAGAAAGAGATCATTGATAAATATGAAAGTGGAATGCGTATCTCTGAGCTGGTCAGGTTGTATAATAAACCCCAATCAACCATCGCTACTATTGTGGGCAAGAAAACGGCAATCAAGGAAGCTGTTCTTGCCAAAGGTGCAACTATGTTTTCGAAACTGAGATCGCAAGTACTCGAAGATGTTGAGAGACTGTTATTGGTGTGGATAAACGAGAAACAGATAGCAGGAGACAGCATCTCTCAAGCGATCATATGTGAAAAGGCTAGGAAGTTGCATGACGATTTAATTAAAAAAATGCCAGCAACTAGTGATGTGAGTGAATTTAAGGCCAGCAAAGGTTGGTTTGAGAGATTTAAGAAGCGTAGTGGCATTCATAGTGTGATAAGGCATGGTGAGGCTGCCAGTTCAGACCACAAATCGGCTGAAAAATATGTGCAGGACTTCAAGGAGTACATAGACAGTGAAGGACTGAAACCTGAACAAGTGTTTAATTGTGACGAAACAGGCCTGTTTTGGAAGAAAATGCCAAGCAGGACGTACATTACTCAGGACGAAAAGGCACTCCCAGGACATAAGCCTATGAAAGACAGGCTTACTTTGTTGATGTGTGCCAATGCTAGTGGTGATTGCAAAGTGAAGCCTTTATTGGTGTATCACTCTGAAACCCCCAGAGTGTTCAGGAAAAACAATGTCCTCAAGGCTAATTTGTGTGTGCTGTGGAGGGCAAACAGTAAGGCATAGGTCACTAGGGACTTTTTCTATGACTGGTTATACCATGCATTTGCCCCCGATGTGAAAAATTACCTAATTGAAAAGAAATTAGACCTTAAGTGCCTCCTGGTATTAGACAATGCCCCTGGTCATCCTACAGATGTGGCAGAGCGACTTTCTAGGGACATGAGCTTCATTAAGGTGAAGTTTTTGCCTCCTAATACCACTCCTCTCCTGCAGCCCATGGACCAGCAGGTTATTTCCAACTTCAAGAAACTGTACACAAAAGCTATGTTTGAAAGGTGCTTTGTAGTGACCCCAGAAACTCAACTGACTCTAAGAGAGTTTTGGAAAGATCATTTTACCATCCTCAATTGTGTAAACATTATAGGTAAGGCTTGGGAGGAAGTGACTAAGAGGACATTGAACTCTGCTTGGAAAAAACTGTGGCCAGAATGTGTAGACAAAAGGGATTTTGAAGGGTTTGAGGCTAACCCTGAAAATCCTATGCCAGTTGAGGAATCCACTGTGGCATTGGGGAAGTCCTTGGGGTTGGAGGTTAGTGGGGAGGATGTGGAAGAGTTGGTGGTGGAGGACAGTGAAGAACTAACCACTGATGAGCTGCTAGATCATCTTGAACAGCAAGAGGGCAGACCTGAGGATACTGCTTCGGAGGAGGGGAGAGAGAAATTGAAGAAGTTGCCTACTTCTAAGATTAAGAAAATCTGTGCATTGTGGCTTAAAGTGCAAAGCTTTATGGATGATAATCACCCTGACACAGCTACTGCAAGCCGTGTTGGCAACCTGTACACTGACAATGTTGTGAACCACTTTAGGAAAGTCATAAAGGAACGAGAGGTACAGGCCTCTATGGACAGATATGTTGTGCGACAGAAGTCCAGTGACTCTCAAGCTGGTCCTAGTGGCATTAAAAGAACAAGGGAAGTAACCCCAGAAAAAGACTTGCTGCCTCAAGTGCTAATGGAAGGGGATTCCCCTTCTAAACAGTAAGAAGATAACGCTCTCCCCTCCTCCCATCCCATCAATCATCACCAGATCTTCAATAAAGGTAAGTGTCATGTAACTGTGCATGTAATCTTCAGTTTGTGTGTATTAAAATTAATATTTCATGTGGTAAAATTTTTTTTTTTCAATACTTTTGGGTGTCTTGCACAGATTAATTTGATTTCCATTATTTCTTATGGGGAAAATTAACTTGACTAACGATTATTTTGACTAACGATGAGCTCTCAGGAACGGATTAATATCGCTGGTTGAGGGTCCACTGTACACTGCAGTTAGGCGAGTCGAAGCAGGAGGCGGCGGGATCAGGAGAGCTCAGCCGGCATTGGTGGCAAGTGGACGTGTCTTCCAAAGGCTCCTCAGTTGTTCGTTGGTGGTGTAAGCCCTGTTAGGTTCTGCTTCACCGTCTTTCTTTTCTTGTGTACTTGTGTTTTCATTGTTTTCTCTATCAGGCGGTGTTGTGGGGGCCATTTATGGGGGGTTCGACTGAGATGTCGTTCGCCCCAATAGGGGGGACCCCCACCGGTCCCTACTCAGTTGACAACTGTTTCATTACTGCCTGACCAAGATATGGCTAGTGTGCCCCCTACTGGGATAAATAAACGAGCCCTTGAGGTTGATGACAGTGCCAGGCCCCTGTCTAGCCCAAAACGCCAACCAACCGCTTGTCCAGACTATGCTCCTTCTTCTCCTCGAATTACTCCAGACGTAATGGTGGTTCTTGTGAGTCCTAAGGATGGCGGTACACCCTTCACCAATCCATGGGATGTCACCAACGCCATCAGTGGATCTCCTTTCAGCAAAGCTTGCATAGATGGGGGTGTCCAGCAACTTGGTAGGGGTGCAGCCCTAAGGCTCCTGCTCCATCGTCAGTCTTTTCTCGCTAGAAACTTACCACTAAATGCCATTCATGTCCTGGGTAGGTGGAATGTTGTCTGCTGGGAGGTCCGCTCCTCAAGCCTCGCCGCCGGTTGTTGTTACGGCAGAATTGGACCGATTTCTGCATCCCTCTCAGATGAGGAGATCCACTCTGAATTGTTTACAGCAGGGGTGACGACTTAGGTTTGCGGGAGGTTTGGAACTTCTCGAATCATTCTGCCCCATCTTGTGGTCCACATCTACACTCACTCACTCACCCATTTGACTATAAGCACAGAAATACGTATCCTAATCTTAAAATAATGATTCCAAACTAGTCATAAGTTTGCCTGTGATACTCCAATACAGAAACTATGTATTGTGCCAAAACAAAAGCATTCACATTGCTAAACCCACAAACTAGTATTTGTCACTTAGTATTTAGTCAACTTACTCCACAATTTGTTATAAATTAGGGTTAAGAATTAATCTAAGTTTGCCCGAAATGCCTAGCCATGCTAGGTGTTCTAGTGGCCCCCTCTGTAATTAGTATTTTACTACAAGTAAACCACATAATAACCAAAATCTGTAAACCCTGCATTGTAATCCTTATAGAGAATAAACTTTGATTTGATTTGATTTGATCTTGTATGATTTGTGTATGTTTCTCAGGTGCTCTCCTGAGATTTGTGACTTTTGGCAACCTAAGGTTTCCTGTTCTTCCTTATACTTTTCCTTTACTCCGGTGTCAGAAATGTTTTTTTTTGGGCATGGAGAGTTGTCTTGCCATGGTAAGGTAAGATGTGTGAACTGCAGCAGGCTTCACCCAGTCATTAAAGACGGCATTACCTGTACTCACCCGGCGTTGTGCTACTTCTGTAAAGGAAACCACAAGGTTATGTCCCGGTCTTGCCCGGCATATTGCCAGGCTCTTGATTTGGCAAACTCAGCCAGGGCCCAGTCTCTTTCGCTCGATGAATGTAACTCCTGCTTTCGGTCCGTAAAGCCAGTCACAGTTCGTCAGCCCTTGCCTCCTTCACCTCCAGTGCCCCCCACTAAGGGTGTCTCCCCAGCAGCAACATGGCCAGGGCACCTGTACTCCACAGCTGTCTCTGCTACAAATTGGTTTGGGGCTCTTGTGGACCTCTCTCTCCCATTAGAGGATTCCCCACCCCAGGGGCAACATCAACTCAGGGTGTCCTCGGACCCGGCTTCCATTGGGGAAGTTATTGCCCATGCCCCTCCTCGTTCACAATGCACATCCTCCTGTCGAGGTGGTGCAGTTTCCAAATCGACTCGATGCTCGGTACCCCACCCAGTTCCGGTGGACATCTTACCCAACCTGGAGCCTCCTGTCTCGCAGCCGACTCCCCCCTCCCCAATTCTCCTCAACCCCAGCCTTGGCCTGTCCCTATACCAGGACCCTTCGTGTCTGAAGGTCCCGCCTTTTCACTCTTGGCTACCTGGGCTTTATTCCTTTATCCTGTTCTCCTTCTGGTGGAGGAGATGCTACATTCCTACCTCCAGGGGGCCTCTTTTGTGACTACATGTCTCTCAGTTCTCCCTTGCCTTATTGGGCTACTTAGTTCACACACGTGAATCATTCTCACTCCTCTGTTTTTCTTCTTTGGAATGCACATTCCATACTGGGGAAGCTTCTGGACCTTCAGCAGTATCTGGCTGAGGTACAGCCACTGGCGGTGGGTCTCTCTGAGACATGGTTACATCCTCGATATTCTCTTCGGGTCCTGGTTTTACTGTTTACCGTAGGGATCGCCTCGCAGGGAGCAGTGGTAACCTAGCTCTTCTTATATGCAACCAGCTCCAGAGTACGACCCTCTCTCTCCAAGCCTATGAGAGTGGAGTGTTGGAAACTCTGGCTGTGAGAGTTGCCTTGGGCACTCAGCAGTGCAACATACTCCTGATATATAATCCGGGCAGGTCAGTTACACAAAGTGAATTTATCCATTACTTTGGGCAACTTCGTGGTTCTACACTTGTGATAGGAGACTTTAACGCTAGGCACCAGTTTTGGGAGCCATCCATTTCTTTGGGATCGGTGAATCCCACAGGTAGGGCCCTGTTCCAAACCCTTCTCGCATCTCACCTTTTGTTGCTCACACCACCAGGTTTAGAGACTAGAGTGGATCCTTACACTAGGCGAGTTTCTACCCTGGACCTCGTTCTTGGGTGTGGGTGTTTTACTACAGCTGTTGTTACTGTAGGTCCCTTCATGGGGAATGATCATCTTCCAGTCCTTACTTCTACAAATGGAGCCTTAGCAGTGCCAGTGACGGCAGTTCGTTCACGGTGGAAAACCACCCAGGCTGGTTGGACAAACTATAATCAGGTCCTCTCTGATTATAGCCTGCCTCAGGACTCCTTGTTGAATGAAGCTGTCGCGTCTCTTCAAGGGGCCATGCTTGAGGCAGGCTCGTGTTCATTCTGTCTCTCCAGGAGCTTCTCCCGTTCACGCCCTCGGGTTCCATGGTGGAATGATGAGTGCCTCCAAGCAGTGAAGGCGCGTCGGACAGCATGGGCATGGTGGTGGCACCAACCCTCTCGGACTCAACAGCTGGCTTACCGAAGGACAGATGCTCTTTGTCGGCGAACCCTACTCCAAGTGAAACATGCATCTTGGGCTTTATTCTGTTCTTCTCTTTCTTTTCACACCTTTGCCAGTCAGGCATGGGGTTTTTCCACTCCATGCTGGGATCACATTCTATAAGTACTTTTCCCCTGTTGGGGAAAGCAGCAGCTCCACTCTTACCCTGGGACAAAAATTTCTTCGATCCTACGTTTGCTCCTCCTCCTCCTCTACCCTCTAAGGTGATCAAATGGGGCTCTTTGCCACCTGCCATACCTGAGGTTCACTGCTAGGTGCTGGCATTTCCCTTTAGCTCCCATGAACTGCAGCAGGCACTTTCCCAACTTTCTTCCCTCTCTTCTCCAGGGAAGGATAACTTACCTTATTCATTCATACTACATCTACCTCTCTCTTGTACAGATGTTATACTGGAGGTTTTCAACGCCAGTTGGTCTACGGGTGTCTTCCCTGATGTGTGGAAGCGCTCTTTCCTGGTTCCGATTCTAAAGCTGGGCAAGGATGATACCCAACCGGGCTCTTACTGGCCCACTGCTTTACTGCCCTGCTTGGGTAAGGTGCTGGAACGACTGGTGGCTACCTGTCTCTCTTGGTGGACTGAGGAACATGGCCTCCTGCCTGAAAACCAGAGTGGCTTCTGAGAAGGCCGATCCACCCTCGACCCTTTGCTTCAATTTACACAGCTTGTGCACACTTCATTTGAGTGCCGGGAGTTCCTTTTGGATGCATTTTTGGATCTACGCAGAACATTTGATTCTGCGTCACACACGGTGATTGTTTTCAAACTGGCCCGCATGAGGCTGACAGGAGCTCCCCTCTGCTGGATGTGCAACTTTTTGCAAGGGAGGATCTTTCATGTTGCAGTGGGTGGTGCTTTGTCCTCACCCCATCCTGTATACTGGGAAGTGCCCCAGGGAACTGTTCTTAGCCCACTCCTTTTCTCTGTCTTACTGTCTGATCTCCCTTCCATCCAGGGAGTGCATACCTTGGTATATGCGGATGATGTGGCCCTTATGTGCAGTGCCCCGACTTTGCTGACAGTGCAGGAAACACTTCAGCATGCCCTGCAACACATAACATCATGGGCTGCCACCTGGGGTTTGGAGGTTAGTGACACTAAGTCCAAGCTCTTATGCTTTACTAGACACTGACTCCCCACTCTTTCATCAGTCTCATTGAATCAGACGCCAATCCCTTTGGTCTCCTCTCATCATTGGTTGGAAGTCAACTTAGATGCACCATTCTTGACATGGAAGAAACACATAGCAGCCCTCTACCTCTCATGTGCATGTCGCACTGAACTTATGCGCCGGATCTCTGGCACCAAGTGGGGGGCAGATCGAGACCTTCTCTTTAGGTTCTACACAGCTATGGTTTGCAGCAAGCTCACTTATGCGAGTGAGGTGTATGGCTCAGCCTCTTCCTCCTCTCTTCATCGCTTAGACGTTCTCCAGAATTCAGCCATCCATAGTATGCTGGTATATTTTTAAATGTTTATGCAGCAGTGTACTGTATATTGTAATAAAGAGAATTGAGGAAATCAGCTCTAATATATGTACATTATTTAGGTATGCATACCTGTCATAGTAAGTAATTTTATTCAGGTATACATGTACACAAATACAGTTACACAGATCAAAAACCATACCATGGGTAGGGTTAGAACCCGCAATCAGAGAGTCACAAAACTCCTGACTGACACGTTAGCCACTAGGCCAGCTAGCTATTGTAGCTAGCTGGCCCAGTGGCTAATGAGTCGGTCTGGAGTTTTGTGGCTCTCTGATCACAGGTTCTAACCCCACTCGTGGTATGATTTGTTTGCAATCGTGTCATTATGATTTCGTGAGACATAGATTATCACACATAGAAGCATGTGTGTACAGATATACTAGGAATAAGGCAAAATGAGTTATGTACATTTACATGTGTTTAGCTAAAAAAATACAAAATTGTTCTCCTCTCTTTCTGTTGCAAAATTCATTAGGTACCTTTTGGCTCTCTTCCTAAACTGGCTCATGCTATGACTGGCTTTGACATGTGCAGGCAATCTGTTTCCATTCCTTTATTGCTGTACAAAAAAAGGTGTATGAAGCCTGGCCACTGACTGTGGGTACTACAAAGTTGTGCTCTCTCCCCCTAGTACTAGATTGCTTTGGTTCCCAGCCTTGACAAAATTGGCAGCAAGATATTTTGGACACTGTTTGTGAGCAATTTTATAAGCCTGATTTAACTTCAGTTGTTTTACTCTGTCTTCCACATTCAGTTATATCCAATTGTTGTAATTCATCCTGGCCTACATGTTCTCTTGGACCCAGGATGAATCTTACTATTTTGTTCTGTGTGATTTGTAGTTTATCTTTCAGTTTTTTTTTGTCAAGGCAGAGTACCATGAAGAGCAAACGTAGTCCATATGACATTGTATAAGGGCTAAACATAGGGTCTTGTGAGCCTTAGTAGGTAGACACTGTGCTTGTCTGTAGAGGAACTTCAGTCTGATATTTGCTTTGTTTACTACACTGTTCCATATCAGTTCTCCTGACATGCATGGGTCACAGGGGATTCCCAGATATTTTACTGAGGAAACTGAAGTGGTGGGTTCCCCATTACACCAGACATTGAAGTCATTTATCCTTCTCAGTTTATGTTTTGTGCCAAAGAGAATGGCTTCTGTTTACCCGAGGTGTAACGATAGTTTGTTGTCTACTAACCATTTGCTGCAGGACTCCAGTTCAAGTGTTATGACATTAGCTATATCTTGTGGGTCTTTACCTGACACTAACAGTGCACTGTCATCTGCATACAGTAGGAGTTTGCACTTGACACTGATGGGCATGTCATTTACATAATATAGAAATAATAAGGGATCCAGAACACTACCTTGGGGAAATCCACATGCTATTGGCAGGGGTTCTGATTCTGTTTTGTTGATTTTGACAATTTGTTTCCTATTGCTAAGATAGGACTTAAACCAGTCTATGGAACCTATGCTGATAGCTTGAAGTTTTTTTTACATAATACATTATGGATGACAGTATCAAAGGCCTTTTGCAAGTCTAAGGTTACCATTCCTATGAGGTTCCCTATCAACATTTCAGTTCTCATGTAATCCATGAGATTAATTAGGGAAGTGTCGGTTGAGTAAGCTCTCCTAAAGCCTGACTGATAACTATGAAGAATGTTGTTGTCATTAAAATACTTAACTACTTGACAGTACACCGCTCTCTCTAGAATTTTGGATATTACACTGAGTATATTAACAGGTCTATAGTTGCTGACATCAGACCTACTATTTTTCTTGAAGATAGGAGTAACTCTGGCCTCCTTGAACCCCTCCAGTACGGTATTAGTGGTGATTGATAGATTTATTTCTCCATGGGGAAGTGGAACAGAATTCTTCCTTTGTAAGCTATGCGTGTCGAAAGAGGCGACTAAAATGCCGGGAGCAAGAGGTTAGTAACTCCTTCTCCTGTATATATTACTAAATGTAAAAGGAGAAATTTTCGTTTTTCCTTTTGGGCCACCCCGCCTCAGTGGGATACGGCCGGTGTGTTGAAAGAAAAAAGAAAAGAATAAATTTATTATGTGAGCAATGGCAACTGGCAATTCAGAGGCACCATCTTTTAGGAACTTAGACAGGATGTTATCTGGGTCAATGCTCTTAGTTGGGTTTAACCTGCTCAGTTCTTTTTGCACAAAGTCATGAGATGCACTTATTAGTTGACAACTGTTTGGGGTTACCCCTTTATTGGTATAGTATGTTTTAAACTTATCAGAGTCTGTGCTGAAAGTATTTGATGCAGCTGGTAGTTTACTTACTAGTGCTGATGCGACAGCTGTGTAGTATGAATTAAAACAGTTTGCCACTTTAGTTGTTTAGTAGCATACCTCATTATCGATATTTAGTATGTTTGTACAGTGGACCCCGACCAATGAAGGCATCGTCTAACGAAAAAATCGCCTAACGAAGCGTTTTAGTGTAAAAATTTTGGCCCGACCAACGATGAAAAACTCAACTAACAACATTCGTCTCAAACATGTCCGCCTGTCCGTCCAGCTCAGTGCACCTCAGCTGCCCTGCCTTCAGCTAGTGTGCCATTGTTTACAAGCCAGGGTGGATGGTTTCATGCATACGTGCGATATATTTTGTATTATTCCATTGTTTTTAGTGCTTGTAACTGCTAAATAAGCCACCATGGGACCAAAGATAGCTACTAGTACCAACCCTGTGGTAAAGAGGGTGAGAAATACTATCATACCACGGTCAGCTGTTGCTGCACCACTGTCAGCTGCTGCTGCACCACAGTCAGCTGCTGCTGCGCCACCATCAGCTGCTGCTGTACCACGGTCAGCTGCTGCTGTTGCTGCACCACCGTCAGCTCCTGCTGCACCACCGTCAGCTCCTGCTGTACCACAGTCAGCTGCTGCTACTGCTGCACCACTGTCAGCTGCTGCTGTACCACCGTCAACTGTATTACTCAAAGATGTGGAGAGAATGTTGTTGGTGTGGCTTAGCGAGAAACAATTACCTAGAAACAATTAACCCCAGAGGGTTAGCCACCCAGGATAGCCCAAGAAAGTCAGTGCGTCATTGAGGACTATCTAACTTATTTCCATTGGGGTCCTTAATCTTGTCCTCCAGGATGTGACCCATACCAGTCGACTAACACCCAGATGAACAGGAAAAAATATCTGGAACTAGTGCTCATATTGGTGAATTTAAGGTCAGCAAAGGTTGGTTTGAGAGATTTAAGGATCGTAGTGCCATACACAGTATGATAAAGCATGGCGAAGCTGAAAAATTCCAACCCCAACAAGTGTTCATTTGTGACAAAACAGGCCTGTTCTGGAAGAAAATGCCAAACAGGACCTACATTACTCAGGAGGAAAAGGCACTCCAAGGACACAAGCCTATGAAAGACAGGCTAACTCTTATGTTTTGTTGTAATGCTAGTGGGGATTGCAAAGTGAAGCCTTTACTCATGTACATATCACTCTGAAAATCCCAGAGTGTTCAAGAAAAACAGTCTCATCACTCATCAATACTTTTCAATAAAGGTAAGTGTCATTTATTCTTCATTTAGTATTTACTGTACCTGTATCCTTGTTTTTCTGTGTAGGAAAATGTATATTTCATGTGAAAAAAAAAAATTTCATGCTTTTGGCTGTCTTGAACAGGTTAATTGGATTTCCATTATTTCTTATCGACTAACGATAAATTCAACTAACGACAAGCTCCCTGGAACGGATTAATATCGTTGGTCAAGGGTCCACTGTACTATGTTAGATCTATCTACTGGTTTATGGCTATACCCAAACTGTTTTAGTTGTTGCCAGAGCTTTCTAGGGTTATTCTTGTACTCTTCGATTTTTAAGCAATAGTGTCTTGCATTTGCTCCTTTTATATGCCTCTAAACTCTGTTCCTCACCCTTCGGAATTCATTTAGCACTGCAGTATCCTGTCTGTTTGCCCTAAATCTTTTTAGCAACTTGTCTCTGAATTTCATATTATCTAATATCTCAGTAGCCATCCAGGGTTCGGTTCTCCATTTAATCCCAACCTCTTTCATTGGTGCAATATTATCAAGGATGGCAGTGAACTTGTTTTGAATTTTTCCTAGGCATTATTTATGTTTGTGCAACTTGTTATCACTATCCAGTCACAATTGTGTAGCCTATTTACTAGTGTTTCTTTTCTGTAGTTTCTAGTTCACCACATTTTTATTGTCCTGTGTAGGCCTATCCATTCCCTAGTGATTCTCCTGATGTAGTAAATGATGAAATGATCACTAAGACCTGTGGTAATGATGTCTGATTAATGTTCTCAGAGCAGTTATGAAATATGTGGTCAATTAGGGTGGCTGAGAACTGTGTGATCCTGGCTGGTGTATTAATTAGTTGAGTGTAACTATTTAAACCTAGAATTTGCTTATACCTTTTAAACAGTCCGTTATTTTGCTGCTGAAAACAGATATTGATATCTCCCAGAATTATTGTCTCGCAATTATTATCAAGTCTGGACAAGACTCTCGAAAAGTCCTCTAAGAACTGGTGTTGGATAAGAGGATGGTAACTAGTTCCCATTAACATGGGTTTGGTCTTGGGAAGCAACATTTCAAACCATAGAATCTCCAGTTTATTGTCATTTAAATCAGGTCTTGGGTTGTAGGCTAAGTCATTTCTTATGTAGACAGAAACCCCACCACCTTTTCCATTTGTATCTAAGCATTTTATATTGTAACCTTCTATTTTGACCACGTCGTCAGTCACCATATCATCTAACCAGGATTCAGAGATAGATATAGCTGCTGCCCTAGTTCTGTTAGCTAGAATCCTAATCTCTGCCAGTTTTGGAAAAAGTGATCTCATGTTGACATGAATAAAGTGAAGGCCTGTTTTCATAAAACAATCATAGTCATCAATATATGGGAAGGGGTCATTTGTATTAAAATTACAAAAATCAATGTCATCATTGTTAAAGGGTAACTGTGCCAAAGTGCATTTGCTACAAACAAAATGAAATCTGCCACCATTACTATAACTGAGCACACATCCATTATGAACCCACCCCTTATACAATTTACATAAGGTACATAAGGTATATTTACTGGCAAATAATACGCAATTTCACTTGAGCCCTCAAACTTCTCCTTACCAACCTCAACAGAATACATGACCATAACACAAGGCACAGATCACTCTTTGATGTTCCCCGTGTCCATCTCACACTATGTAAAAACTCAATGCACATAAAATGCCTAAAAATTTGGAATTCATTACCTGTGAATACAAAAGAAACACTGTCTGTTAATCAATTCAAGACTCTTCTTAAAAAACACTTACTCACCCAAAACTAAATAAATAATGAATAATTGTAGTTCATAGATGTATAACCCGTGACCCTATCAAACTATGTTTTTAATTGTAATGCTACAAATTTGTACAACTATAATGCTTCATAATTGAAATGTTCAAATTTCACTGTTTAAAATACAGTGGACCCCCGGTTAACAATATTTTTTCACTCCAGAAGTATGTTCAGGTGCCAGTACTGACCGAATTTGTTCCCATAAGGAATACTGTGAAGTAGATTAGTCCATTTCAGACCCCCAAACATACATGTACAAACGCACTTACATAAATACACTTACATAATTGGTCGCATTCGGAAGTAATCGTTATGCGGGGGTCCACTGTACGCGATTGTACTTCATATTGTAAATTGTTTACTATAATATTTACCACTGAATCTATCATTGCTTAGTTAATCTTAAGTTAATTTTAAGCCTGTCCATAATGCTCTGCATACAAGGGGCTTTTGGCATGTACACCCAACTACTAAAATTCCTTGTACAACTAAGTATCATGTCCAAATAAATAAATAAGAGAAAATAAGAGATGTGACAACCCTCCATTGTGTGTAACAAAAATCAGACACATGTGCAACATCTGGGTATCTTTATTGTAGACGTTTCACCATTCAGTGGCTTTATCAATACAGATTCTAGAACATAATTTGAAGACAGTAGAACTATATACAAAAGATGAGGTAATCAGTCCCTCCAAGGCTGAGGGACTGATTACCTTATCTTTTGTATATAGTTCTACTGTCTTCAAATTACACATGTCTTAGAATTTGTATTGATAAAGCCACTGGATGGCAAAACGCCTACAATAAAGATGCCCAGATGTTGCACGCGTCTAATTTTCATCTTTTCGGTACATTGTGTATAATACCTGTTGGTTCATGAGTGGCTCTCTCTCTGTGACAGAGAGAGAGAGACAAGCAGAGGGAAAGGAAGATGGACACACAGGCAGACAGAAAGACAGATAAGCAGAGACAGAGATAAACAGAGCTAGACAGACTGACAGAGACAGACAGATAGACAGACAAACAGATAGACAGACATGTTTGTCTTAAAGATCATCAAGGGTCACTACACTGCTGGAGTGACACTCATCTTACACTGTGCTTCAAGTAGTTTCATTTACAGTGGAACCTTGGTACTTGAGCAGCTCCCTACTCGAACAAAGCTCGGCACTCAACCAAACAAACAAGACCTGCCAGATCTTCGCTGTAAACTATTTCTTGTTTCTTCGCATTTTTTTGGTATTTTTTTTATATTACAGTGGAACTTCGGTTTTCGTATGCTCTAGTTGTAGAAAATTTTTGGAGAAAATTCTCTATAAAAAGTATCTTTTGTTAATATTTTTAGGTGTCTGGAACAGATTAATTGGTTCCGCTCCAGACACTCAAAAACATTAACAAAAAATACATTTTAAAGAGAATTTTCTCCAAGAATTTTCTCCAACCAGAGCATACGAAAACCAAGGTTCCACTGTATTTGTATAGATAAATCACCATGGGGCCTACGAAGATTAATGATAATGGCCAACCAAAAAGAAAATGGGTTGGGAAAAATTTGTTCAATACTCGAACAGCCTTCTGGAATGAATTAAGTTTGAGTACCTAGGTTCCACTGTATACTCCAGCATGTCTGAAACATTGATGGGCCCTATAATTTTTTTTTTTTTAACAAGTTGGCCGTCTCCCACCGAGGCAGGGTGACCCAAAAAGAAAATACTTTCACCATCATTCAACTCTTTCACCTCACTCATACATAATCACTGTTTCTGCAGAGGTGCTCAGAACACAACAGCTTAGAAGCATATACTTATAAAGATACACAACATGTCCCTCCAAACTGTCAATATCCCGAACCCCTCCTTTAGAGTGCAGGCATTGTACTTCCCATTTCCAGGACTCAAGTCCGGCTATATAAAAATAACCGGTTTCCCTGAATCCCTTCACTAAATATTACCCTATTCACACTCCAACAGATCGTCAGGTCCCAAATACCATTCGTCTCCATTCACTCCTATCGAACACGCTCACGCACGCCTGTTGGTAGTCCAAGCCCCTCGCCCACAAAACCTCCTTTACCCCTTCCTTCCAACCTTTTCAAGGACGACCCCTACCCTGCCTTCCTTCCCCTACAGCTTTATACGCTCTCCATGTCATTCTGCTTTATACGCTCTCCATGTCATTCTGCTTTATATGCTCTCCATGTCATTCTACTTTGATCCATTCTCTCTAAATGACCAAACCACCTCAACAACCCCTCTTCAGCCCTCTGACTAATACTTTTAACTCCACACCTTCTCCTAATTTCCTCACTCCAAATTTTCTGCATAATATTTACACCACACATTGCCCTTAGACACGACATCTTCACTGCCTCCAACCGCCTCCTCGCTGCTGCATTCACAACCCAAGCTTCACACCCATATAAGAGTATTGGTACTACTATACTTTCATACATTCCCTTCTTTGCCTCCGTAGATAATGTTTTTTGTCTCCACATATACCTCAACGCACCACTCACCTTTTTTTCCCTCATCAATTCTATGATTAACCTCATCCTTCATAAATCCATCCACCGACATGTCAACTCCCAAGTACGTATCTGAAAACATTCACTTCTTCCATACTCCTCCTCACCAATTTGATATCCAATTTTTCTTTATCTAAATCATTTGATACCCTCATCACCTTACTCTTTTCTATGTTCACTTTCAACTTTCTACCTTTACACACACTCCCAAACTCATCCACTAACCTTTGCAATTTTTCTTTAGAATCTCCCATAAGCACAGTATCATTAGCAAAAAGCAACTGTGTCAATTCTCATTTTGTATTTGATTCCCCATAATTTAGTTCCACCCTATAAATACTTTGTATATATTTCTAGACAATAGTATGTGACAAAGTGAGCAAAGTAACATTTATGAAGGGGTTCAGGGAAACCGGCAGGCCGGACTTGAGTCCTGGAGATGGGAAGTACAGTGCCTGCACTCTGAAGGAGGGGTGTTAATGTTGCAGTTTAAAAACTGTAGTGTAAAGCACTCTTCTGGCAAGACAGTGATGGAGTGAATGATGGTGAAAGTTTTTCTTTTTCGGGCCACCCTGCCTTGGTGGGAATCGGCCAGTGTGATAATAAAAAAAAAAAAAATAGTATGTGACCAAGGCAGGTGAAAATGTTCACCTGTCAGTGTGTTTGTGATTATCTAAGTACTATTTCAGTACCTATTAGTGTCAGAACAAAGATTGGCTATGAAATCACAAGAACTACACTATAAACTGTAATTATCAGAACATAAAATTATATAAATAAAAAAAAGAGAAAAAAGGTACATCAGCAACACTTCTGCAAGCAGCAGGACTCCATCTTGCCGTCAGGTGAACATCCAGCGCCAACTTCGTGGCCTTATATCTCAGTAAGTACTAACCCTAAAAAATTTTTTATCCTATTACATGTAGAAAAATGCCCTCTTCATTGAATTTTTTTTTTTTTTTCAAAATATTTGGAGTGCTGGGCAAGAGAACGTAGATCTATGTTTGAACAGTTAAGGGGTTAATGGAAACGTCAATCATAACTCATACAACTGACAGTTTTAGTGGCCTCATGATTTCTTCATCATTATTACTACTCTGTTCATGTATGCCACAAGACTGCTCTGCAATTTCTGCATCACTCAACATATGATAACCAGAATCACCATCATTATTTCCTCTAACTATGCCAGCACATCTTCCTTTGTAACTTCTGCTTCTCCTGCCCTCTGAAGGGTACAATGAAAATCACTGGCCTCAAAGTCCAACTCAGTATGAAGGTTACATAATAATTTTTTCCAACCATTACTAACACTGTTTTTACAATTCCTTCCATGACATGGCAAGGTTGAAGATGGGACACTTCAGGTTTTAATTTTTGATGTTCTCCAATATATGTAGGCCACTGATATTTTTTTTTTTATTTATTATCACACTGGCCGATTCCCACCAAGGCAGGGTGGCCCGAAAAAGAAAAACTTTCACCATCATTCACTCCATCACTGTCTTGCCAGAAGGGTGCTTTACACTACAGCTTTTAAACTGCAACATTAACACCCCTCCTTCAGAGTGCAGGCACTGTACTTCCCATCTCCAGGACTCAAGTCCGGCCTGCCGGTTTCCCTGAATCCCTTCATAAATGTTACTTTGCTCACACTCCAACAGCACGTCAAGTATTAAAAACCATTTGTCTCCATTCACTCCTATCAAACACGCTCATGCATGCCTGCTGGAAGTCCAAGCCCCTCGCACACAAAACCTCCTTTACCCCCTCCCTCCAACCTTTCCTAGGCCGACCCCTACCCCGCCTTCCTTCCACTACAGACTGATACACTCTTGAAGTCATTCTGTTTCACTCCATTCTCTCTACATGTCCGAACCACCTCAACAACCCTTCCTCAGCCCTCTGGACAACAATTTTGGTAATCCCGCACCTCCTCCTAACTTCCAAACTACAAATTCTCTGCATTATATTCACACCACACATTGCCCTCAGACATGACATCTCCACTGCCTCCAGCCTTCTCCTCGCTGCAACATTCATCACCCACGCTTCACACCCATATAAGAGCGTTGGTAAAACTATACTCTCATACATTCCCCTCTTTGTCTCCACAGACTCCTAAGTGCACCACTCACTCTTTTTCCCTCATCAATTCTATGATTCACCTCATCTTTCATAGACCCATCCGCTGACACGTCCACTCCCAAATATCTGAATACGTTCACCTCCTCCATACTCTCTCCCTCCAATCTGATATCCAATCTTTCATCACCTAATCTTTTTGTTATCCTCATAACCTTACTCTTTCCGTTATGAGGATAACAAAAAGATTAGGTGATGAAAGATTGGATATCACTTCCAATATTTCATCTACAGTGGTGCCCCGAGTTTCGGCCACCTCCCAACTCAAACAATTATTTAAGTTTATTATTGTAAGTGCTTTTGTAGGTGTATTCTTAGGGGTCTGAAACAGACTAATCTAATTTACATTATTCCTTGTGGGAACAATTTCGTTCAGTAACGGCACTCGAACAGCCTTCTGAAACAAATTATGGCCGGAACTTGGGGTTCCATTGTACGTATATGCCTAGACTGGTACAGCCTCTTGCAGGCTACAATAAATCCAATTCATAGGTTGGATCAGGGAGGCAGTATTAGGAGGGGGCAGAAACAGCCTTAATTTTATCATTTGTCCTCCTTAAAGTTTCAACCCTTGGGTGAGCAGATGTGTTATCAATCAGAAGAGTCTTGACATCCTTGGGATCTAATTTAAGGATCTCTAGCTGGTGACTGTATACCTCAGAAACAATGTGTAAAAAAACAGTCATCAAATATATCTCTGTTAAACCATCTTTTCTTACCCTTTCAATCATTTATTAGCAATTCATTCATACAATCCTTTCAAGTACAAGGCCATGATGATTTGCCTGTGACCATCAGTTTCAAACAGTGAGAACCATCAGCATTAGCACAGGATAATACTGAGACGCAGTCTTTGCTGAGCAAACAGCCTGGTGTTCTTTCTTCATCATGAAAAGCCAGTATGTAAAAAGGCAGTGAATGCCAAGAGAGACCAGTCTTACCAGCATTATACATCTGAGATAGAAGGAGCCTCTCACTGTATCAGATTATTACCTATAATCATAATTCAACCTTAAGTAATAATTGTCTGCTTGTTTGTTCTCCTTGTAATTCATAAATTTATTGTTTATACAGTAGGGCCCCACTTATACGGCGGGTTAGGTTCCAGGCTGTTGCCGGAAAGCAGACATCGCTGGAAGGCAGAACACCATTTTTTTCCATTTATAAATGCATATAAATGCCAGACAACAAGTTTACACTAAATTATATTAAGTTAGTAATAGAACTAGGCATTAAAAACACACAAAGTAAAATAACTGCAAAAACCCCTCACAGTTATAAACATCTACGGAGTACCACAGTCAAACATTTATCACTTTAGTGATAAATGTTTGACTGTGGAAACATGATTACTGATGCACGCATGAATAAAGACCACCTACTACTAACAGATTTCAACATAAACATTGTGAGGGAAAAGTTCAATAGATAGGAGTAGCGAGGGAGTATATAGTAACAATAGTTTCATTGCCGGCTACTTGTTAAGGTAGGGTCAGTCTAGCTCCCGCTATTCCCCCCCCCCTTTTTCCCCCTCCCCGAAAGTGATAGTTTGATTGCAACTTCTTTTATTCCTGTTTGTCATTTGTGTGGTGTTAAGGGACATAAATGTCCAGATTGTCCTTCTAAGAAGGTCCAAAAAGTTGGAAGATGTTTTAAAGACTGTAATGACCAAGCACCCTTCTGTTCAGGAACAGTTAATGGACTTAATGTATCTACCATTTTACGAGACACTGGATGCACATGTATAGTCATTTCTGATAAGCTGTTCCCTAATCTTAAAGAAACTCATTCCTCTGCTATACTTTCAGACTACTTGGGCCGTACAGACACTTTTCCTACCATCCATTGTTACTTTATTTTTTTTTATTATCACACTGGCCGATTCCCACCAAGGCAGGGTGGCCCGAAAAAGAAAAACTTTCACCATCATTCACTCCATCACTGTCTTGCCAGAAGGGTGCTTTACACTACAGTTTTTAAACTGCAACATTAACACCCCTCCTTCAGAGTGCAGGCACTGTACTTCCCATCTCCAGGACTCAAGTCCGGCCTGCCGGTTTCCCTGAATCCCTTCATAAATGTTACTTTGCTCACACTCCAACAGCACGTCAAGTATTAAAAACCATTTGTCTCCATTCACTCCTATCAAACATGCTCACGCATGCCTGCTGGAAGTCCAAGCCCCTCGCACACAAAACCTCCTTTACCCCCTCCCTCCAACCCTTCCTAGGCCGACCCCTACCCCGCCTTCCTTCCACTACAGACTGATACACTCTTGAAGTCATTCTGTTTCGCTCCATTCTCTCTACATGTCCGAACCACCTCAACAACCCTTCCTCAGCCCTCTGGACAACAGTTTTGGTAATCCCGCACCTCCTCCTAACTTCCAAACTACGAATTCTCTGCATTATATTCACACCACACATTGCCCTCAGACACGACATCTCCACTGCCTCCAGCCTTCTCCTCGCTGCAACATTCATCACCCACGCTTCACACCCATATAAGAGCGTTGGTAAAACTATACTCTCATACATTCCCCTCTTTGCCTCCAAGGACAAAGTTCTTTGTCTCCACAGACTCCTAAGTGCACCACTCACTCTTTTTCCCTCATCAATTCTATGATTCACCTCATCTTTCATAGACCCATCCGCTGACACGTCCACTCCCAAATATCTGAATACGTTCACCTCCTCCATACTCTCTCCCTCCAATCTGATATTCAATCTTTCATCACCTAATCTTTTTGTTATCCTCATAACCTTACTCTTCCCTGTATTCACCTTTAATTTTCTTCTTTTGCACACCCTACCAAATTCATCCACCAATCTCTGCAACTTCTCTTCAGAATCTCCCAAGAGCACAGTGTCATCAGCAAAGAGCAGCTGTGACAACTCCCACTTTGTGTGTGATTCTTTATCTTTTAACTCCACGCCTCTTGCCAAGACCCTCGCATTTACTTCTCTTACAACCCCATCTATAAATATATTAAACAACCACGGTGACATCACACATCCTTGTCTAAGGCCTACTTTTACTGGGAAAAAATTTCCCTCTTTCCTACATACTCTAACTTGAGCCTCACTATCCTCGTAAAAACTCTTCACTGCTTTCAGTAACCTACCTCCTACACCATACACTTGCAACATCTGCCACATTGCCCCCCTATCCACCCTGTCATACGCCTTTTCCAAATCCATAAATGCCACAAAGACCTCTTTAGCCTTATCTAAATACTGTTCACTTATATGTTTCACTGTAAACACCTGGTCCACACACCCCCTACCTTTCCTAAAGCCTCCTTGTTCATCTGCTATCCTATTCTCCGTCTTACTCTTAATTCTTTCAATTATAACTCTACCATACACTTTACCAGGTACACTCAACAGACTTATCCCCCTATAATTTTTGCACTCTCTTTTATCCCCTTTGCCTTTATACAAAGGAACTATGCATGCTCTCTGCCAATCCCTAGGTACCTTACCCTCTTCCATACATTTATTAAATAATTGCACCAACCACTCCAAAACTATATCCCCACCTGCTTTTAACATTTCTATCTTTATCCCATCAATCCCGGCTGCCTTGCCCCCTTTCATTTTACCTACTGCCTCACGAACTTCCCCCACACTCACAACTGGCTCTTCCTCACTCCTACAAGATGTTATTCCTCCTTGCCCTATACACGAAATCACAGCTTCCCTATCTTCATCAACATTTAACAATTCCTCAAAATATTCCCTCCATCTTCCCAATACCTCTAACTCTCCATTTAATAACTCTCCTCTCCTATTTTTAACTGACAAATCCATTTGTTACGTTAGGTCTAAATGGTTCACAGGTTGGTCTGAAGCCGTACTAGCTCCCATCACTTCTTCCTCCGTACTAATAGGTAATGTAAAAGGTGCCATTCTTCCTTCTGAGGTTGACCTTTCATCACCAAAGATGGACATAAGTGTTTCAGATCCTCTTCCTGTAGAGTCAGAGAAGCCCCTCGAAAGTTCAGATTAGATAATGTCTCATGAGATTCATGTGGGATTAAAAACCAGTGATGCTACTCTCGAAAGCGAGGTAGTAGAATCACCGGTTCACTTGTTAGATGAAAGTGAAGATATCACCTCCGATACCATAAATGTCTTGACTAGGGCTCAGACCAAAGCCCAGGCTTCTCCTACTGTCCATCCTTTGATTTTCCCTGACTTTAAGCCCTTAGATATATCGAAGGACTCCTTTGTCAATTTACAACGTAATTGCCCTTCTCTTCAGAATTGCCATAATGCCGCTAAACAAAATCAAGTTATCCAAAGGAAAAACTTTTCATATAAATTTGAATATATAAAAGGTATCTTGTACAAGTCAGTATTCAAATTAAATTCAGATGAGATAGACTATTCCATCTTAGTTGTTCCAAGCCAATGCAGAGAGACTGTTCTTAAAATGGCTCATGACCTGCCAGTGGCCGGACATTTCTCGCATCGTAAAACCTTAAATAAAATTAGGGAAACCTATTTTTGGCCAAAAATGTCCTCTGATGTCACTACCTATTGTAGATCGTGTAAAGTTTGCCAACTGTCATCCTCCCAAGGTACCAAGAGAGTACCTATGGTCAAAATGCCAGTCTTTACGGTACCTTTTGAAAGAGTAGCTATTGACATCGTTGGTCCTTTATCTCCACTTTCATCTGGGGGACATATATATATATTAACATTAGTTGATTATGCTTCGAGTTTCCCTGAAGCCGTACCCTTAAAGACCATAACTACTACAGAGGTGGCTGAAGCCCTTTCGTCCATCTTCTCCAGAGTGGGCATCCCTAGAGAAATTTTGTCTGACCATGGGACACAATTCACATCTGACTTAATGCAACATCTCTATCAACTTCTGGGAGTGAGGCCTCTCTTCACCACACCCTTTCATCCCAGCTGTAATGGGAGGATTGAGCGCCAGCATTCAATTCTTAAGTCCATTTTAAGGAAACTGTGCTCCCTTAAACCTAAGGAGTGGCATCGTTACCTACCCTGTGCTTTGTTTGCCATGAGGGAAGTTCCCAGTGACTCTTTGGGGTTTTCAACTTTTGAACTTCTCTATGGTAGACAGGCCAGAGGTCCATTGTCCATCCTTCATGACTTATGGACTAATGAGGAGGTAAATGCTGAGGTTCAGTCTTCTTACCAGTTTCTCCTTGACCTTAGATCCAAACTTGAGGAGACCTCTGACATAGTTTCGAAAAACCTAAGCTTGCCAATGGACCAGTACAAAACCTATTTTGATTCCAAAACCAGAGGAGAAGTTTTAAAGTAGGGGATGAAGTTCTGGTGCTTTTGCCTATCAAGTCAAATAAATTATTAGTAGCATGGAAAGGTCCATATAAAGTATTAAAAATTTGTGGGAAAGTTGACTACCTCATAGATGTCAAGGGGAAACCTAAGCTTTATCATATCAACATCCTTAAGAAATATTACCGAAGAAATTCAGTTAACTGCCTTAATAACTTTGACTTAGTTTTTCCACAGGAACTTGATAAGTCAACTGAAGAATGTAAGGTGTGCATAATTGACACCTCTAACTTAGACTATGATGAAGAACTACATGACTTGGTGACTCTTGACCACTCGGGCACAACCAACATTAATATTAATGAATCTTTGGATGACCATAAGAGACATGAACTACTTCAATGTGTGAGTAACTTTTCAGACGTCTTTACTGATATTCCCGGTGTTACCTCCATGGTAGTCCACAAGATTGACTTATTGACGGACAATCCGATCAAACGGAAATTATGCCCAGTTCCAGTTCACCTTAGGGATGCATTTGACCAAGAGGTAGACAAATTATTAAAACTAAAGATCATTGAACCTTCAGTATCTGCATATTGCTCACCAGCAGTCATGGTTAAGAAGGAGGATAATTCATATAGACCTGCTATTGACTTCAGAGGCCTTAATGCTATAACTCGGTGGGATGGTGAGCCTATGCCCTTAATAGATAGCGATCTACACAAATTTTATGACGCTTCCTTCTTTTCAGAGATTGATATTGCGCAGGCATATCATCAAGTAATGTTAGATCCTTCTTCTAAGCAGTACACCACTTTTCCTACCCACCAAGGATTGATGCAGTATAGAACTATGCCCTTCGGTTTGGTAACTGCCTGTGCTACCTACGTGAGACTAATGAGAAAGGTCTTGGGTAATATGCCAAATGTTTCAGTTTATTTTGATAACATTTACGTAATGACATCCACGTGGGGCAAACATATCCAAACATTAACATCAGTTTTACGTAGGTTACGCTCACATGGCCTCACTGCCAAGCCGAAGAAATGCTTCCTTGGGTATAACAAGATTAGATATCTTGGACTGATACTTTCTAATAACTCTACAGCCTCTCCCCAGTAAGATCAAAGCTTTATTAGAATTTAAATTCCCCAAAACCAAGAAGCTCATGCGTAGCTTTCTTGGTTCTGTAAATTTTTATACACGGTTTATCCCGAACCTTACTGATCTTACAGGCATCTTATCCGACTTCCTTAAAAAGTCTGTGAAGGAACCTCTTGAACTTTCCGACGTAGCTCGGAAAAAGTTTAATGACATTAAAAGTATCTTTTCGAAAGACCCTATACTTAAGATTCCAGATACGTGTATTAATAAAACATTTTGTTTAAGAACTGATGCCTCCAATACTGGCTTAGGTGCGGGGCTACTACAATACCATGATGGTACTCCCTTCCCTGTATGCTTCCTAAGCCGGAAACTCCTTCCGGCAGAAACGAGATACTCCACCATAGAAAAGGAATGTTTGGCCCTTGTGTGGGGTATCTCCAAGCTTAAATTTTATCTACTGGGAAAAGAATTCATTTTAGAAACGGACCACAAACCTTTGATATACCTAGAAACTTTTAAGGGAACCAACAGTCGCCTCTTTGAGGTGGACATTGGCACTCCAGGCTTTTAAGTTCCATATTGTGTATATCAATGGTTCATCCAATTATTTCTCTGACTGGTTAAGTCGTGACAGTCAGTAGAAGATTTGTTGCCTTACGCGACTTCCACATGTTAGAACTTTTTCCTGGCCTATTCTTCTTATACTCGTTGACTATAAGTCTTGGTATGGGGGAGTGTGAGGGAAAAGTTCAATAGATAGGAGTAGCGAGGGAGTATATAGTAACAATAGTTTCATTGCCGGCTACTTGTTAAGGTAGGGTCAGTCTAGCTCCCGCTATCCCTTCCCCTCCCCCCCCCCCGAAAGGTGACGTGTGGGGCTCCGGTCAAATAGTAAATCACTCGACTCACAGCTCCCAACACTACTGTAAGTACACGCCTGATCATATTTTA
The DNA here is from genome assembly GCF_038502225.1 of Cherax quadricarinatus. Taxonomy (NCBI): domain Eukaryota; kingdom Metazoa; phylum Arthropoda; class Malacostraca; order Decapoda; family Parastacidae; genus Cherax; species Cherax quadricarinatus. The sequence continues at coordinate 23,482,239 of NC_091329.1, forward strand.
GTGGACTTATTGGTTGAACGCTTCACTTCTGACCAATAATTAACTTAGTCCTTTCATTCTTTATCTGTTAAATGTTTTAATAATCACCACATCTTTTAGGTATTGTACTTATCATGGAGAGTGATTTCTTAAGCAGTGGGTAATCTGTCTCTCATTACAGCTTGGAATGACAGAGAGGGTCACCTGCCAACCAACGAGAAGAATAGAAGGAGACGGACTAACGTCCTGAGACGTCCCATGTTTAGTCTACTTACCTGTTATGTAAGTCAACATAGGACCTAACCCCTCATCATAGCAGTGGTAAAGAATTCTGTGAAGAACGAGCCAGTGGTGGTCACCAACACCTGCTACCCCCCCCCCACATCAGCAACGGCTACGATTTCAACAACACTCAGTGTCACCAACACCTGACACCCCATTACCACGATATACCTATATTAGCGTTGAGTTCAAATGTAATTTTTTTCATTTCATTTTTCATTTTTCTTTCAATTAGGATACCCATTCATGTTTTATTGTTTTACATTTTCTGTTTCTAAATAATAAAGTGTTTATCACTGTCTGTTATTATTTCTTTTTCTATTCATTAATTTTCCTGAGGAGGAGCCAGCCTTGGTAATACTGACTGAAGTTGTTACAGGGCTGAGTAAGCCTTCACAAACATACTACACGCCAAGGACCCACAAGTAACCGAATTCCCAAACACAATGAGTAACTGCCTGTTGCTACCAGCAATATCTAAACCTACAAGAATCTCCGAGACAAGCATCTCCTTAATAGACCACATCTGGACAAACACCATATCCCCTTTAAAATCAGGCATAATCACAGACAACACTACAGACCACTACCCAACCTTTCTCATAACTAATCTGGGCAAACTACCACAAGACATTACTAAAGTAACCTTCAGACTACATAACGAGACAGCAGTTAACAACTTTATAGCAGCTATGAATAACATCGATTGGCAAAATGACCTTGAAACATATACAGATATGAATGAATGTATAAATAATTTTCTAAAAAAAAGCCCAATGCCTCTATAACAGACATTTCCCCAGAAAAACTAAACAGATCACAGCAAAGAGACTGAATAATCCCTGGCTAACACCAAGCATCCTCAAATCCATTAACACAAAGCACAAATATGAAAAACAGTATAGAATTGGTCAAATAACTAGAGAACAGTCGAAAAATTACTCGTCAGCACTTACCAGCCTGATAAGAAAGTCAAAAAAATTGTATTATGAAAATAGATTACATAACATCAAAGGTGATATGAAAAAAACCTGGAAAACTATCTGAAATTCTTGGAACTTAAAAGTTATTCAAAAACAAAGCAATCAAACTAACAAAATCAGATGAACCCCTCACTCCAACCAAAACAGCAAACAGACTTAATGTTTTCTTCTCCACCATAGGAAAAAAATCTAGCAAACAAAATACCAAGCACAAACGCCCGTCTATCAGACTATCTCACAGGAACCTACCCAAATGTGCTATTCCTAGCTCCAACCAACCCCAATGAAGTTATGCTCATCATAAACACCCTTAAAAACAAGGCAGGAGACAAAGAACTTGCCTGCTTTTATGTACAAAAAAGCTTCTCAAGTATTGTAACCAATTACTGCAACGCTCTTTAACAAATCCATTGAATCATCTACCTTCCCAACAATCCTCAAAATAGCGAGGGTCACTCCGATCCACAAAGGAGGTGACCAAGCTGACTTGAATAACTATAGACCAATATCTAACTTACCACTGCTCTCTAAAATCTTTGAAAAATTAATTCATAGACGGATCTATTCCTACCTCGTTTCACACAACATATTAAACCCTTGTCAGTTTGGATTCAGGAATAATAAAAGCACAAATGATGCTATCATACACATGCTAGAACTAATATATACCACACTTGAAAAGAAAGAAGTCCCGCTGAGCATTTTCATTGATTTACATAAAGCTTTCGATACAGTCGACCATGAACTACTGTACAGTGGACCCCCGCATAACGATATCAATCCGTTCCTGAGAGCTCATTGTTATGCGAAATTATCGTTATGCGAATGAATTTTCCCCATAAGAAATAATGGAAATCAAATTAATCCGTGCAAGACACCCCAAAGTATGAAAAAAAAAATTTTACCACATGAAATATTAATTTTAATACACACAAACTGAAAAAGACATGCACAGTTACATGACACTTACCTTTATTGAAGATCTGGTGATGATTCATGGGATGGGAGGAGGAGAGAGTATTAGTGTTTAGAAGGGGAATCCCCTTCCATTAAGACTTGAGGTGTCAAGTCCTTTTCTGGGGTTATTTCCCTTCTTCTTTTAATGCCACTAGGACCAGCTTCAGAGTCACTGGACTTCTGTCGCACATCATATCTGTCCATAGTGGCCTGTACCTCTTGTTCCTTTATGACTTTCCTAAAGTGTTTCACAACAGCGTCAGTGTAATAGTCACCAGCATGGCTTGCAATAGCTGTGTTAGGGTGATTGTCATCAAAAAAGGTTTGCACTTTAAGCCACATTCCACACATTTCCTTAATCTTTGAAGTAGGCAACTTCTTCAATTTCTCTCTCCCCTCCTCCGAACCAGTTTCCTCTGGTCTGGCCTCTTGCTGTTGAAGTTGATCTAGCAGCTCATCAGTGGTTAGTTCTTCATTGTCCTCCTCCACCAACTCTTCCACATCATCCCCACTAACCTCCAACCCCAAGGACTTTCCCAATGCCACAATGGATTCCTCAACTGGCATAGGATTCCCAGGGTTAGCCTCAAACCCTTCAAAATCCCTTTGGTCTACACATTCTGGCCACAGTTTCTTCCAAGCAGAGTTCAAGGTCCTCTTAGTCACTCCCTCCCAAGCCTTACCTATAAGGTTTACACAATTGAGGATATTAAAGTGATCTCTCCAAAACTCTCTCAGAGTCAATTGAGTTTCTGAGGTCACCACAAAGCACCTTTCAAACAGAGCTTTTGTGTACAGTTTTTTGAAGTTTGCAATAACCTGCTGGTCCATGGGCTGCAGGAGAGGAGTGGTATTAGGAGGCAAAAACTTCACCTTAATGAAGTTCATGTCCCCATAAAGTCGCTCTGCCACGTCTGTAGGATGACCAGGGGCATTGTCTAACACCAGGAGGCACTTAAGGTCTAATTTCTTTTCAGTTAGGTAATCTTTCACATTGGGGGCAAATGCTTGGTGAAACCAGTCATAGAAAAAGTCCCTAGTGACCCATGCCTTACTGTTTGCCCTCCACAGCACACACAAATTAGCCTTGGGAATATTCTTTTGCCTGAACGCTCTGGGAGTTTCTGAGTGACACACTAATCAAGGCTTCACTTTGCAATCACCACTAGCATTGGAACACATCAACAGAGTAAGCCTGTCTTTCATAGGCTTATGTCCTGGGAGTGCCTTTTCCTCCTGAGTAATGTAGGTCCTGCTTGGCATTTTCTTCCAAAACAGGCCTGTTTCATCACAATTAAACACTTGTTCAGGTTTCAGTCCTTCACTGTCTATGTACTCCTTGAATTCCTGCACATATGAGAGTATAGTTTTACCAACGCTCTTATATGGGTGTGAAGCATGGGTGATGAATGTTGCAGCGAGGAGAAGGCTGGAGGCAGTGGAGATGTCATGTCTGAGGGCAATGTGTGGTGTGAATATAATGCAGAGAATTCGTAGTTTGGAAGTTAGGAGGAGGTGCGGGATTACCAAAACTGTTGTCCAGAGGGCTGAGGAAGGGTTGCTGAGGTGGTTCGGACATGTAGAGAGAATGGAGCGAAACAGAATGACTTCAAGAGTGTATCAGTCTGTAGTGGAAGGAAGGCGGGGTAGGGGGTCGGCCTAGGAAAGGTTGGAGGGAGGGGGTAAAGGAGGTTTTGTGTGCGAGGGGCTTGGACTTCCAGCAGGCATGCGTGAGCGTGTTTGATAGGAGTGAATGGAGACAAATGGCTTTTAATACTTGACGTGCTGTTGGAGTGTGAGCAAAGTAACATTTATGAAGGGGTTCAGGGAAACCGGCAGGCCGGACTTGAGTCCTGGAGATGGGAAGTACAGTGCCTGCACTCTGAAGGAGGGGTGTTAATGTTGCAGTTTAAAAACTGTAGTGTAAAGCACCCTTCTGGCAAGACAGTGATGGAGTGAATGATGGTGAAAGTTTTTCTTTTTCGGGCCACCCTGCCTTGGTGGGAATCGGCCAGTGTGATAATAAAAAATAATAAAATAAATTTTTCAGCTGCTTTGTGGTCCGAACTGGCAGCCTCACCATGCCTTATCACACTATGTATGCCACTACACTTCTTAAATCTCTCAAACCAACCTTTGCTGGCCTTAAATTCACTCACATCATCACTAGTTGCTGGCATTTTTTTAATTAAATCCTCATGCAACTTCCTAGCCTTTTCACTTATGATCACTTGAGAGATGCTATCTCCTGCTATCTGTTTTTCAATTATCCATACCAATAAGAGTCTCTCAACATCTTCCATCACTTGCGATCTCTGTTTCGAAAACACAGTTGAACCTTTGGCAAGAACAGCTTCCTTGATTGCTGTTTTGTTGGACACAGTGCCTGCACTCTGAAGGAGGGGTGTTAATGTTGCAGTTTAAAAACTGTAGAGTAAAGCACCCTTCTGGCAAGACAGTGATGGAGTGAATGATGGTGAAAGTTTTTCTTTTTCGGGCCACCCTGCCTTGGTGGGAATCGGCCAGTGTGATAATAAATATAAAAATAATAGTAGCGATGGTTGATTGGGGTTTACTATACATCCTGGTCAGCTCGGAGACACGCACTCCACTTTCATAGTTAGCAATGATCTCTTTCTTCATCACTAAAGTAATTATTTTTTATTATTATCACACTGGCCGATTCCCACCAAGGCAGGGTGGCCCGAAAAAGAAAAACTTTCACCATCATTCACTCCATCACTGTCTTGCCAGAAGGGTGCTTTACACTACAGTTTTTAAACTGCAACATTAACACCCCTCCTTCAGAGTGCAGGCACTGTACTTCCCATCTCCAGGACTCAAGTCCGGCCTGCCGGTTTCCCTGAACCCCTTCATAAATGTTACTTTGCTCACACTCCAACAGCACGTCAAGTATTAAAAACCATTTGTCTCCATTCACTCCTATCAAACACGCTCACGCATGCCTGCTGGAAGTCCAAGCCCCTCGCACACAAAACCTCCTTTACCCCCTCCCTCCAACCTTTCCTAGGCCGACCCCTACCCCGCCTTCCTTCCACTACAGACTGATACACTCTTGAAGTTATTCTGTTTCGCTCCATTCTCTCCACATGTCCGAACCACCTCAACAACCCTTCCTCAGCCCTCTGGACAACAGTTTTGGTAATCCCGCACCTCCTCCTAACTTCCAAACTACGAATTCTCTGCATTATATTCACACCACACATTGCTCTCAGACATGACATCTCCACTGCCTCCAGCCTTCTCCTCGCTGCAACATTCATCACCCATGCTTCACACCCATATAAGAGCGTTGGTAAAACTATACTCTCATACATTCCCCTCTTTGCCTCCAAGGACAAAGTTCTTTGTCTCCAGAGACTCCTAAGTGCACCACTCACCCTTTTCCCCTCATCAATTCTATGATTCACCTCATCTTTCATAGACCCATCCGCTGACACGTCCACTCCCAAATATCTGAATACATTCACCTCCTCCATACTCTCTCCCTCCAATCTGATATCCAATCTTTCATCACCTAATCTTTTTGTTATCCTCATAACCTTACTCTTTCCTGTATTCACTTTCAATTTTCTTCTTTTGCACACCCTACCAAATTCATCCACCAATCTCTGCAACTTCTCTTCAGAATCTCCCAAGAGCACAGTGTCATCAGCAAAGAGCAACTGTGACAACTCCCACTTTATGTGTGATTCTTTATCTTTTAACTCCACGCCTCTTGCCAAGACCCTCGCATTTACTTCTCTTACAACCCCATCTATAAATATATTAAATAACCACGGTGACATCACACATCCTTGTCTAAGGCCTACTTTTACTGGGAAATAATTTCCCTCTTTCCTACATACTCTAACTTGAGCCTCACTATCCTCGTAAAAACTCTTCACTGCTTTCAGTAACCTACCTCCTACACCATACACCTGCAACATCTGCCACATTGCCCCCCTATCCACCCTGTCATACGCCTTTTCCAAATCCATAAATGCCACAAAGACCTCTTTAGCCTTATCTAAATACTGTTCACTTATATGTTTCACTGTAAACACCTGGTCCACACACCCCCTACCTTTCCTAAAGCCTCCTTGTTCATCTGCTATCCTATTCTCCGTCTTACTCTTAATTCTTTCAATAATAACTCTACCATACACTTTGCCAGGTATACTCAACAGACTTATCCCCCTATAATTTTTGCACTCTCTTTTATCCCCTTTGCCTTTATACAAAGGAACTATGCATGCTCTCTGCCAATCCCTAGGTACCTTACCCTCTTCCATACATTTATTAAATAATTGCACCAACCACTCCAAAACTATATCCCCACCTGCTTTTAACATTTCTATCTTTATCCCATCAATCCCGGCTGCCTTACCCCCTTTCATTTTACCTACTGCCTCACGAACTTCCCCCACACTCACAACTGGCTCTTCCTCACTCCTACAAGATGTTGTTCCTCCTTGCCCTATACACGAAATCACAGCTTCCCTATCTTCATCAACATTTAACAATTCCTCAAAATATTCCCTCCATCTTCCCAATACCTCTAACTCTCCATTTAATAACTCTCCTCTCCTATTTTTAACTGACAAATCCATTTGTTCTCTAGGCTTTCTTAACTTGTTAATCTCACTCCAAAACTTTTTCTTATTTTCAACAAAATTTGTTGATAACATCTCACCCACTCTCTCATTTGCTCTCTTTTTACATTGCTTCACCACTCTCTTAACCTCTCTCTTTTTCTCCATATACTCTTCCCTCCTTACATCACTTCTACTTTGTAAAAACTTCTCATATGCTAACTTTTTCTCCCTTACTACTCTCTTCACATCATCATTCCACCAATCGCTCCTCTTCCCTCCTGCACCCACTTTCCTGTAACCACAAACTTCTGCTGAACACTCTAACACTACATTTTTAAACCTACCCCATACCTCTTCGACCCCATTGCCTATGCTCTCATTAGCCCATCTATCCTCCAATAGCTGTTTATATCTTACCCTAACTGCCTCCTCTTTTAGTTTATAAACCTTCACCTCTCTCTTCCCTGATGCTTCTATTCTCCTTGTATCCCATCTACCTTTTACTCTCAGTGTAGCTACAACTAGAAAGTGATCTGATATATCTGTGGCCCCTCTATAAACATGTACATCCTGAAGTCTACTCAACAGTCTTTTATCTACCAATACATAATCCAACAAACTACTGTCATTTCGCCCTACATCATATCTTGTATACTTATTTATCCTCTTTTTCTTAAAATATGTATTACCTATAACTAAACCCCTTTCTATACAAAGTTCAATCAAAGGGCTCCCATTATCATTTACACCTGGTACCCCAAACTTACCTACCACACCCTCTCTAAAAGTTTCTCCTACTTTAGCATTCAGGTCCCCTACCACAATTACTCTCTCACTTGGTTCAAAGGCTCCTATACATTCACTTAACATCTCCCAAAATCTCTCTCTCTCCTCTGCATTCCTCTCTTCTCCAGGTGCATACACACTTATTATGACCCACTTCTCGCATCCAACCTTTACTTTAATCCACATAATTCTTGAATTTACACATTCATATTCTCTTTTCTCCTTCCATAACTGATCATTCAACATTACTGCTACCCCTTCCTTTGCTCTAACTCTCTCAGATACTCCAGATTTAATCCCATTTATTTCCCCCCACCGAAACTCCCCTACCCCCTTCAGCTTTGTTTCGCTTAGGGCCAGGACATCCAACTTCTTTTCATTCATAACATCAGCAATCATCTGTTTCTTGTCATCCGCACTACATCCACGCACATTTAAGCATCCCAGTTTTATAAAGTTTTTCTTCTTCTCTTTTTTAGTAAATGTCTACAGGAGAAGGGGTTACTAGCCCATTGCTCCCGGCATTTTAGTCGCCTCATACGACACCTTATTCCTGTAGGGTTGGCACTAGAAGCTTTCTTGGGGCCCATGGTCACTTATTTTGCAGATAAAATCACCAAAAACACTGTAATAATACAAAATGTTCCGATTGTATGCTTGGATGTTACCGCGGAGGCTGGCTGGTAAACAATGCCACCGGCGGAACATGTGAGGCTGGCTCAGGCCGAACATTAGACGTATCTCGGACGAATAGCGTTGAGCGGGTTTTTTAGCGGTATGCGAGGCAAAATCTTAGCGATAAAATGTATCGGTATGCGGATTTAACGTTATGTGATGCCAACAGTATGCGGGGGTCCACTGTACTCCAAATTAATGCACTATGGTATCAGAGGCCACTCCCACAACTACCTAAAGTCATACCTTAATAACAGAACTCAATATGTGTATGCAAATGATGCAAACTCCTCCACCCAACCAATCACAGTAGGAGCCCCACAAGGAAGCGTCCTTGGACCACTCCTCTTTCTTATCTACATCAATGATCTACCGAATGCATCACAGCTACTCAAACCCATATTATTTGCAGATGACATATGTATTTTCCCACCCAAACGCAGTCATTCTAGCAAACACAGTCAATGCTGAATTACAGAAAATATCTGCCTGGTTGATGACTAACAAACTTTCCCTGAACACTGATAAAACCTATTTCATTCAGTTTGGAAACAAAGCTGCAAATGATGCAATTAACATTATGCTAAATGGATCATCAGTTACAAGACTCACAGAGAGAAAATTCCTAGGTATCCACCTTGACAGTAGCCTTAAGTTCTGGATACACATACAACAAATCACCAAGAAAATCTCCAAGACTGTAGGCATACTATCAAAGATAAGGTACTACATTCCACAATCAGCTCTCCTGGCACTGTACCATTCACTCATATACATATGGAATTTGTGCATGGGGATCAACAACATCCAATCACCTAAAACCCCTAATAACCCAGCAAAAGGCAGCAGTAAGAATGATAACAAATTCACACTCCTGCCAGCATAGTCCACCAATTTTCAAAAGTCTGAATCTGCTTACCATTAAGAACATCCATAATTATTCATGTGCCTACTACATACACAGAACAATACACGCAAATATAAACCCTCCACTCAAACTTTTCCTCACCAACCTAAACAGGACACATGACCACAACACAAGACACAGATCTCTTTTTGATATACCTCATGTCCATATCACACTGTGTAAAAACTCTATGCACATAAAGGGCCCTAAAATATGGAATTCATTACCAGAAGATATTAAAGTAACCCAGTCTGAAAATCAATTTAAGACTCTTCTCAAAAGCCACTTAATCACCCTAGACTAAATGCTAAATACTCAGTACACACTTACTCACCTATGTACTCCCGCATCATAACTGAAATAATCACATTGAACCTTTTATCCATTGTTGACAGAAATATAATTGAATCATTGTTTTTCACAAAAGCATTTTAGAATATAAATATATCTTTGTATTATACAAATTTTGATTCATTTGTAATTATTACTCTACTGTACAACTATGAAATAATTACTTTCCTACTGTACAACTATGATATACTACTCCTTAGTATTAAGTAGAATGTAAGCCAATAATGTTAAGTTGACCCATAATGCCTAGGCATAATAGAGGCTCTCTTTGCATTGCAACCCACTATTGTATATACACAATCTCAATGTACTGTTTGCAAAGACATTAAATAAATAAATAAATAAATAAATAAATAAATAAATAAATAAATAAATTCATTACTTATCTTAAAGTAGTACTTGTAATCTTAATGTAGGGAGAGAGGTGAGTAGTACTTATTTGTAGGAAGTCAGGTGTAGGTAGCCCAGGTGTAGGTAGCCCTGGCTGGCTCCCCGTCTCATACTTAATATACGATATTTAAAACATTCCAGAGGTAAAATACACATACAGTACACTCATTATTTACCTTAAAATATGTGTAGTCTTAATACAGGAAGAGAGGTGAGTAGTATTTATTTGTAGGAAGTCAGTGTAGGTAGCCGGTAGGTGTAGCCTGGGCTACACCTACCGGCTACCCACACTGTGGCCCAGAGCCATATTATTAACATCGACATGCCTTTTTCACTGAATTTAATCATTTCTAACAACTACCTTTAGATGCCATCATAAACGAAGGTAGAAGTAATGAATAATTCATGCCGAAAATTGTAAACAAAAGCGGAATGGGGGAGTGGCTGGGCCAAACGCAGATTCATACACGTTTTCTCTGATGGCTGAGCAGAGAAAACGTAATGTTGTCCCTCCACCCGGCTACCACACAGCTCCACAAGTATTATTATCAGAGCACACATAAAATATGCAATAAATGCCAGACAACAAGTTTACACTAACTTATATTAAGTTAGCAATAGAAATAGGCATTAAAAACACAATAAAAGGTAAGATACACACAGAGTACACTTATTACTTACCTTAAAATATTAATATTAATGTGTGAGAGGTGAGTGGCAGGGTGTTTATTGAATAAAATCAGAATGGCACACCATCATCCTCTAACTTGGCACTTAAAGCAAGAGGCTTACGGCTTCTCTTTTTATCACAGCTAAACTTAGACGGCATCGTCAATGAGAGCCAACTAGTTAACGAAAGAGTAAACGAGAGAGAGAACGAGATACAGAGTTGAGACAATGTAAGAACACAAACTGAACAGGTAGTGGGCGATCACTTGGTCAGGCGAAATAAATGTGTATTAATATGTGTCTACTTTTAGTTCATTCATGTACGTTTGTAAGAGTTTGTAAAACATTTACCTCAATATTTTTTTATTATAATAATAATTACCTCACAATACAAATACATGTACTCTTATATTGTGTACAAGTTGTACAAGTTAGTTCAGAATAAACAAACAGCAACACACCATTTTTAGAGTGAATGAAGATAATATTAATAATAATAATAATAATAATAATAATAATAATAATAATAATATTATTATTATTGTTATTATTAATATTAACCCTTTCAGGGTCCGTCCCGCAGATCTACGGCTTTACGTTCAGCGTCCAAACCATAGATCTACGCCAAAATTCTAGCGGTGTCAAATTTAGTGCGAGAAGGCTGGTAGGCCTACATCTGAGAGAATGGGTCTGGGTGGTCAGTGTACACACCATAGAAAAAATCTGGACGCCCGCACGGCATTGTGGGAACGCTGGCAAAGTAGCTTTGTTCATCGTGCCTGGTGGCAAGGAAGCTCTCACTCCCCACTCACTCTCCGGGCGAATTCTGACTCTTCTCTTCACAACTTACAGTTCTAAGACTGATGGAAGTGGAGCTGAAGATGAATTCTATGGTTTTGAACCATATGGTACCATTGTGCCATATGGTACAATGGTACCATATGGTACAGTGGTGCCATGTCATACAATGGTATCATATGGTACAATGGTATTGTATGGTACAATGGTACCATATGGTACAATGTACCATATAGTACATTGCACCATATGGTACATTATACCATATGGTACAGGGTACAGGGACCCTAATGGAAATAAGCCTGTCTGACTTTTTTGGGTTATCCTAGGTTCTCCAAACATATGCTGCTAAGTATGATATTCTATGTAACTTTATTTGTGTTTAACTAAATAAACTTACTCATGATGCCACATGCACTTGAGTAAGTTTATTCAGGTATACAGAAATACAATTACATAGATTATCATACATAGCAGCATACGTATAAAATCCTAGGATAACCCAAAATAGTCAGGGCGACTTATTTCCATAGTTATCCCTGTATCTGTACCATATGGTGTCCTGTACTGTATGGTACCCTGTACCATATGGTACCCTGTGCCATATGGTACCCTGTGCCATATGGTACCCTGTGCCATATGGTACCCTGTGCCATATGGTACCCTGTACCATATGGTACCCTGCACCATATGGCACCCTGCACCATATGTTATCCTGTACTGCATGGTACCCTATACCATATACATGTAGTACAATGTACCATATGGTACCCTGTAACATATGATACCATGTACCATATGGTACCCTGCATCATATGTTATCCTGTACTGCATGGTACCCTATACCATATAGTACAATGTACCATATGGTACCCTGTAACATATGATACCGTGTACCATATGGTCAATAGGTGTTGGTGGCATGAGACACCAGCCAAGACTGAGTGAGTGGCGACACAAGCTTGCTACCGACTCTGCAGTTTCCGAGACAAAGCACTTTGTCATCCACCTCAAGGAGCACGTCAAGTTCCTGTACACTTGTAAATATATAATAGAACATTACTAATATACGACACTTTTGCATATTTTTGTTGTAAACAACTATTGTAAAAATAATAATGAAAATATTAGTGTTTATTGTGTTAAATACAACAGTACCATATGGTACAATGAACGATATGGTATCATTGTACTGTATGGTACAATGTACCATATGGTACCATTACACCATATTGCAATGTACCATATGGTACATTGTACTGTATGGTACAATGTACCATATTGTACCATTGCATCATATGGTACCATTACACCATATGGTACCATAAGGTACCATTGTACCATATGGTACTGTTGTATCATATGGTGCCATTGTACCAAATGGTGCCATTGTACCATATGGTACCAATGTATCATATGGTACCATTGTATCATGTGCCATTGTACCATTGTATCATATGGTGCCATTGTACTATATGGTACAATTGCACCCTATGGCACCATTGTACCATATGGTACCATTGTATTCAACACAACTGCACTAATATTTTCATTATTTTGTTTACAATAAACTTGTAAACAAGTTTTGTAAGCAATATAATGATAAACAAATTAGTGCAGTTATTGTGTTGAATACAATGAGTGTACACTTATACAATATACATTATACTGGTCTCACAGGCCACAAATGTTATTAGAAAAAGAAAAAAATCAGAAAAGAAAAGAAAAAAGTATAAAAAACGTAAAATAAAAAAATGGGATTCTGCGGAAGTCACTTATGTTGCCGCCACCCGATCATTTTGGGTCAACTTCCCGCCGCTGTATTTCGGTAAGTACTGATCAGAAAAAAAATTTTTTTGTCTTATTACCTTCACAAAAATATACTCTTTAATTCTGTAAGAAAAAATAATTTTTTTTTTTCAAAATTTCTTGGACACTGGAGCACCACTTCAGATTTTGGCCTTGGACGCTGAAGGGGTTAATAATATTATTATTATTATTAACATAATAAAAAGCACTAAACCCACAAGGGTTGTGAATTGCTATATATAAAGGCACATGAAAAGAGTATTTTCCTACAGTTATCCCCCAGCTTGACTAGACAAAACATAATTCTTCTGACACTACCTACACAGCTGCTTTGTAAACAAATCTCATATTTACATCAATTTTTATTCTGTGAGTGTATTTATCATGTTTATATGCTATGTAATGGGTTTCATATATAATTTTGTGGAAAATATCATAGATGGATTAATGAAAATACCTATATTGATGTAAAATAAGACATTTAGTGTGCCCAAGAGTGATTATTATTACGTAGTATTGGCGTCATGAGTAGAGAGAGACTTAGCGATTTTAATGTGCACCTGCACACCAGCACAGTGTGTAAGTATATTTAGGTACAGGTACACATAAGTATAATTATCAGAGTACATATAAAATATTATTATTTTTAATTATTATTATCACACTGGCCGACTTCCACCAAGGCAGGGTGGCCCGAAAAAGAAAAACTTTCACCATCATTCACTCCATCACTGTCTTGCCAGAAGGGTGCTTTACACTACAGTTTTTAAACTGCAACATTAACGCCCCTCCTTCAGAGTGCAGGCACTGTACTTCCCATCTCCAGGACTCAAGTCCGGCCTGCCGGTTTCCCTGAACCCCTTCATAAATGTTACTTTGCTCACACTCCAACAGCATGTCAAGTATTAAAAACCATTTGTCTCCATTCACTCCTATCAAACACGCTCACGCACGCCTGCTGGAAGTCCAAGCCCCTTGCACACAAAACCTCCTTTACCCCCTCCCTCCAACCTTTCCTAGGCCGACCCCTACCCCGCCTTCCTTCCACTACAGACTGATACACTCTTGAAGTCATTCTGTTTTGCTCCATTCTCTCTACATGTCCGAACCACCTCAACAACCCTTCCTCAGCCCTCTAGACAACAGTTTTGGTAATCCCGCACCTCCTCCTAACTTCCAAACTACGAATTCTCTGCATTATATTCACACCACACATTGCCCTCAGACATGACATCTCCACTGCCTCCAGCCTTCTCCTCGCTACAACATTCATCACCCATGCTTCACACCCATATAAGAGTGTTGGTAAAACTATACTCTCATACATTCCCCTCTTTGCCTCCAAGGACAAAGTTCTTTGTCTCCACAGACTCCTAAGTGCACCACTCACCCTTTTCCCCTCATCAATTCTATGATTCACCTCATCCTTCATAGACCCATCCGCTGACACGTCCACTCCCAAATATCTGAATACATTCACCTCCTCCATACTCTCTCCCTCCAATCTGATATCCAATCTTTCATCACCTAATATTTTTGTTATCCTCATAACCTTACTCTTTCCTGTATTGTAAGGTTATGAGGATAACAAAAATATTAGGTGATGAAATTTTGGAAAGTTTCCTGACATAATAGATGTGGTCACGGAGAACGTAAACAAACCGGGTGGGGGTACCGTATTTGAAAGACCGCTTGCTGTATAGCAAATTCTGATCATAATTTTACATCGCCGTATTAGCAGAACGCCGTAAGGTGAAACGCTGTAAAGTGGGGCCTTACTGTATACTCTTAATGTCCTCATATATAAGCAATTAATTAATTAGTTATTGCCATTGTAGTCTTAAATTAGGCTTAAGCTTGCCCAAAATGCTCTGCATAACTATGGGCTTTCTGCAGGCACAACTAAGTATCACCCATCTCTGTACAAACATTGTATCATGCAGAAGTAAAAATTATTACAATTATTATTATTATCATCATCATCACCTGAACAGTTCAACTTCATCTGTGGGCGACTATTAGCCAAGCCATAAGTCTCCAAATTACTCAAGTCATGACAATTACAGAAGCACCAAAGCCAACCAACAAATGCTTGAAACTCTAGTTCATATGCTTTGCTAACCTACGAGCAACAGAGTGAACATCAACACCAACACAAACATTAACATCAACACAACATCTCTGAACATTCCATATACACAATGCTTTTCAAGCTTTTCATCATGGTTTTTCATATACACTTATCGCTAGAATCTACGCTAAACTAAAGAGCATAATCTGAATGTCCTTACTTCTTCATATATCAGACACTGTTTCTTAACATTACATATAACAGACACTGTTTCTTAACATTACATTAACAATCTTACACTGTTATTATAACAATAATCTCACCTTTATTACATTAACAATCTCACACGATCATTATATTAACATTTCCTCCTGTTCATTACACCAACAACCTCACACAGTCATTACCTGTATCATCTGGTAAGTGAATCCCTTCCCTTCTTCTCCCACAATATTCTTTGCTGGAACTCTGACTTCTTCGAAGAATATTTCACCTGTGTCAGAGCTTCGCATTCCAAGTTTGTCAATCAACTTTGTGAGGTGAATTCCTGCAACACACAAACACACACACAAAAATAAAAATTTGGCTGAACACGTCAAATGAGTAATACTATTACAGTAGATCATCATTTAACGTGGTTTTGTCAGGTACGTTTTGGTTATAGCATGACTGAAGAATTGCAGCATATTTTTGTATAACACTTCATAAAATTAACTTAACACAATTTGCAGGAGGGGAAAAAATTTTGAGCGCTTTGCCCGCAGGATACGTAACATCCTCTGCTAGGAGTTTATATCTTTTTCTTGCCATATCTTAAATCTACCAAGCAATCACAGCACCCAGTAGGCATACAAGTGTTGCTGAAAGTGGCAAGAAAAGGTTTAACCATTTAAGTCTCATAATTAACGAAGAAAATAGAGATATTAGACAAGAGATAGCCCGTGGCCGTAATGAAGCGTCTCTTTGCACATAAAAAGAATGAGATGAATATGAGTTTGTATGATGACTTACTGACTTGACTGACTTACTGACTGACTTACTGACTGATTTACTGACTGACTGTATTACTGACTGACTTGACTGACTGACTGATTGATTTACTGACTTACTGACTTGACTGATTTACTGACTGACTTGAAGGTAGACTTTCTCACTGAAGAGCACCCTGAAACAGTGTCTAGAGCAGCTGATGCCTTACTGTCAGTTGTATAATGTACTGTGGGGTAAAATAAATCCACTACAGAATTTATGCACACTCCAGTACAACCATCGACTTCAGTACCAGTACCTCTACCATCCACCTCAGCCCAGTAGGTCCACAGCATAACTCTCCACTCTCCACAATCATCCACGAACACCAGCAAGCACAATTTAAGGTAAGAAATACTATTATTTCTGTTGCATTTGTAATCTTAAGAAGTAAAAACAACATAATACATCACGACAATGAACTACAATTATATATTCACTTTTATTTTTGTAAGATCTGGAGGTCTAAAAAAAGTTGTTTGGCTTTCTTGGGGCTCTTAGGAACATAACCCTATTTTTCCCATAAGTTCTTCAGTTTGTCTAACACAATTTTAACTAAAACAGCATTTTCAGGAATGTAACTACCATGCTAAATGACAGTCTATTGCATATAAAGTGCAAAATTCGCAAGTGTCATTCAGCAGTGAATGGCAGATGAGGGTACTTGTCAGGAGGGCAGCATTTAAACCTAGTGAAGTAGTCACCAATGTGGGTCATGAAATAGAATTGTGATGAGCCTCACATTCACTTCAGTGATTGTTGCTTTTATTTTTTAACACACAGGCTGTATCCCCAACAAGGGAGGGTAACCCACAAAAGAAACATTTTCACCATCATTCAAGACACTATCAGTCTTGCAAGAGGCACATAGATACGACACTTTAGATGTCCCTCCAAACAGCAGATATCCCAAACCCATACATTAGAGTGCAGGCATTGCACTTCCCACCTCCAGGACTCAAGTCCAACTAACCAGTTTCCCTGAATCCCTTCACAAAATATTACCCTGCTCACCATTTGTCTCTACTCATTCCTATCTAATATGTTCACACATGCCTGCTATATGCCCAAGCCCCTTGCACACAAAACCTCCTTTACCCTCTCTCTCCATCCTTTCCTAGGAGGATCCCTACCCCATCTTCCGTCCATTACAGATTTATACACCCTCTAAGTCATCCAATTTTGCTTCATCTTCTTTAAATAACCAAACCACCTCAATAACCCCTCCTCAGCCCCTCCGCACCTCCTCCTCCTAATCTTCAAACTACGAATTCTCTGTATAATATTTACACCACACACTGACTTAGAGACGACATCTCCACTGCCTCCATCCTCCTTCTCGCTGCAACATTCACAACCCATGCTTCACACCATATGAATGTTTGTACCATTATACACTCCTCTCTTTGCCAAAATGGATAACATTCTTTGTCTCCACAGATACCTCAATGCACCATCTACTTTTTTCCCTTCATCTATTCTATGGTTTACCTCGTCATTCATATACTCATCCACCAACACATCCACTCCCAAATATCTTAACACATTCACTTCTTCCATACTCCCTCCAATCTGATATCCAATATTTCATTACTTAACTTATTTGATACCCTCATCACTTTACTCTTATCTATGTTCACTTTCAACTTTATACCTAATAATAATCATAATAATAATAATTAATAATAATAGCAATCGCTCTGGAGTGCTTTAAATGTCATATATTTCGTGTAGGTTTGGTAGCTGGGTCAGCTACCAAACCTACATGAAATATATGACATTTAAAGTGCTCCAGAGCTATTTTTATTAATTATTATTATTATTATTATTACCATCAACATACCTTGTTCACTGAGTTTAATCATTTCTAACACCTATCCTCAGATGCCACGAGAGATGCTGAGATATCCCGAGGCTGTAAACAGATGAACACACCAGCTAACTCCATTACAGTGAGCTTTTTTTGTATTTCTTACATTCTTTCCTCTTCTTCCTCTTTCTACAATAAATACTCACCTCTCACTCTACATCAGGATTACAAATATTTTAAGTGTACTGTACAGTACATGCACTGTATCATTACAATAAGTGCTACTCACCCTACATTAAGACTACACATATTTCAAGGTAAGTAATGAGAGTACTGTATGTGTATTTTACTTTTTCATTTTTTTAATGCTTAGTTCTATTTTTAACATACTAAAAATGGTATAAATAGTGCATAAGTGACATTAAAACAAAATCTAAAGAGGGCTGACACAAACCCACTACCAGTATAGTATGCTTGGAATGTCAGTAAGGAGCGACTCCTCATTTAATGACCAATTCACTTACCGACATACTTTAAGAACCTAACTTGGTCGTTAAGTGAGGGGTACCTGTACGTACATCAAAAAATCAAGGAAGTTTGCGTACGAATTCCACATGAAAAACTGATATGGTACAAGAAAAATATAAAATATATTACTGCGACAGAGTGGATGGGTAGAGAGGTTCTGTTTGAAAATGAAATAAAAACAGTGAAAAGAGAAAAAAAATGTCCTCACGGAAAAATTTCACCAGCAGGATCAGTGCTTGCTGCGATAGTGTTTGAAATTTATATAAACTGCGTGTGGGAATAAAAACAAGATGAACATGTTTACAGATGATGCAGAGATCCTATGTAACAAATAAAATTATCTTAAATCCCTGTAAGACATATAAATTAAGGAAGTGGAGTGATAGATGAATGATGTAATTAAATATGGATAACTGCAGAGTAATGGAAATGTGAGAAAGCAAAAATAGGCCACAATTTTTCTTTTTTTTTTTTTACAAAATTCTGGAATCTTCAGAAAGACTAAGGGGTCATTATAAACAAAGGGCTGCAATTGGAAGATCGTAATAATGGAACTATAAGGAACTCATAAGGTACACTAGCCAGCATTATAACAGCTTTTAAATACAGTGGAACCTCGACTTACAAGTGACTCAACATACGAGTTTTCGAGTTACGAGTCATAGCTTGGTCGATTTTTTGCTCTGAGTTACGAGCCAAAATCCGAGTTACGAGCAAGCTTTAGAACACCGCCACTAGTTCACACAGCAAACACCACAACATCCGCTCAGCAGTGCATGTGTTTACCTCACCATGGAAGCATTTCTCTTGTGCTTGTGTTTTGTGCAGTTATTTTGCCAAATTTCTTTTTTCTAACCATGGGTCCTAAGAAAGTAAGTGCAAAGGAGAGTGCTGAGAAGAAAAACAGGATAATGTCCATTGAATTAAAGAATAAAATCATAGATAAACACAAGCGAGGTGTGTGGGTTGTGGACTTGGCCAGGCAGTACCAGCATAGTACTTCTACGATATGTACAATACTAAAGCAGGAGTTGATAAACTTCATCCTGTTCTCTACTTGTATGTCTCATAACAATAAAAATGCTTTCAAATGAGCTGATGTAGGTAACAGCTCTTAGCTTGTCAATAAAGTTAGGAATCCTTAACCTGTAAATAGCTTGTCAATAAAGTTAGGGAACCTTAATCTAACCTTGCCAAACCCTGTGTAAAAAAAAAAAAGAAAAAAAAAAAAAAAGGCTATAGCACCAGCCAAGGGCATTACAGTAATTTAAATTCAGAAATAAAGTGTAGCAATTAAGTTCAGCAATAAAGTGTACCATTAACCCTTTCAGGGTTTCTGACGTACTAGTACAGCTTATGCACCAGGGTTATTGATGTACTAGAATGCCTAAATTCTAGCGCCTTCAAATCTTGTGAGAGAAAGCTGGTAGGCCTACATATGAAAGAATGGGTCCATGTAGTCAGCGTGCACAGTATAAAAAAAAATCCTGCAGCACACAGTGCATAATGAGAAAAAAAACTCTGACCATGTTTTTGGTTTAAAACAGCGACTTTGCACTGTATTTTCGTATGGTATTTATGGTTATATTCTAGTTTTCCTGGTCTCATTTTATAGAATGGAAGACATATTACAGAAATTGAGATGATTTTGATTGGTTTCATAATGAAAAGTACCTTGAAATTGAGCTCAAAGTAGCAGAAATGTTCGATTTTTACCAGATTTCAAAAGTAAACAAATTATGCCAAGCATCCAATACACGTCAACTGGTGAGTCTAATATTCTTTCAAAAGTGCACTGATATTATTTATACCATTTCTACACCAATGCAGTAGCCTGCATAACAGTAAATCTTCTATTTTTTGTGAGAATAAAAATTCAAAGTGGAAAGCAAAAGAGATGTAAGAGGGAACTGGGGACATGACTAATGAACAGAGAAAATGTTATTTTAACACCAGGTATGTCTGTCTTGCTTATTCTAGACCCTATTTGGAAATTGGCATCTTTTGAAATTTGTGTGAAATTGGCAAAAATTGCCAATTTCTGACCACTCTATTGGATAATTGAAATCAGTAAATGGGTGGTTTCTTGTACTCATTCTAGCAAAATAGATATGATTTTTGTTGACTAGTACACAGGAATTGGCTGAAAATAGGGCTCAAAGTGGGCGAAATCGCCGATGCATAAACATCGTCGAGACCACTAAATTCGCGAGAGCATAATTCCGTAAGTTTTCCATCAAATTTCATACTTTTGGAGTCATTATGACTGGGAAAAGATTCTCTATCATTTCATAAGAAAAAATTTTTTTTTTTTTTCCAAAAAAATTTCGACCCTGAGAGCAAGTTTAGGAGAGGGTCTCTCGACCCTGAAAGGGTTAAGAGTGTAGCAATTAAGTTCAGTGATAAAGTGTAGCATTAAAAGAGTAGTAATTAAGTTCAGCAGTAAAGTGCAGCATAAAGAGTGTAGAAAGTAGCCTATCTTTTCCACCCTCCACCTCCGCCAGCATCTGTTCTCCAAGGTAAATACGTACACTTTATAAACCAGTTTATTTCTTTACATTCTCTATTATGTATGTTTTATTATGTTTTTATACAATATTTCTTATTTATAAATACATTGTTTCAATGTTTTCCTGATGAAACTAGTGATCTAGTGCAGTTAGCCTCACAAACACTCCATTTTGAGAAGGGGAAGAATGCGAAGATATGGTCAGAGTGGGAGCAGGAGTGGCCGTCACCACTCATCACATAATGACATATTTTATCCATTCTAGAGTATTTATCATATTTCTGTTATTTATACATGTATTGTTTATTATGTCATATTAGATCAATTGTGATAGATAAATAAGCTGTGGAGTTGATATTAGCGTTATATTGAAGTACATACATTTATTTTCTCCTGCCTCCCGAGAGCAGGAATTCTGTTGGAATGGATTAAAGCATTTCAATTAATTGCAATGAGGAAAATTTATTTGATATACGAGCAAAGTGAGTTACAAGCTAGGTCACAGAACGGATTAAACTCATAAGTCAAGGTACCACTGTATATTCATGTAGAAATGTTAAAAAAAATCAATTTAAAACATAAATTACACCAACACTGTAATATGCAATGGTGGTGGTCTAGTATCTGCACCTACAACACTAATATAAAGTGATGGTGTAGTGTCTGCACCTACAACATTGTAATATACAGTGATCGTAGTGTAGTGTCTGCAGCTACAACATTGTAATATGCAGTGATATTAGTGGTTTAATGTCTGTACTTAAACAAAAAATTTGTACAAACTAGAAAAAAGAGAAGTTATGAAATGGCTGTGAGAACTAGGAAAATACAGTGAAACCTTGATACTCGAACAGCTCCCTACTCAAACAATTTGGTATTCAAACACTTTGTTTGGTAAAAAAAAATCGCTCACTAGTCGACCATTTACTCAGCATTTGACCAAACATGACCTGCCAGAACTTTGCTGTAAACTATTTCATGTTTCTTCAAATTTTTTGGTGCTTTTTTTATATTATTTGTATAAATAAGTCACCATGGGGCCTACGAAGATTAGTGATAACAACCAATCAAAAAGAATGTTGGCTGGGAAAAATTTGTTTGGTACTCGAACAGATCGGCCATCAAACAGCCTTCCGGAATGAATTAACTTCGAGTACCGAGGTTCCACTGTATGTTACAAAGAAGGGTCAAAATGCTAGACGTGCCATCTCTGACTGATACGAATAGAGAAGACATGAAGATTATAAAAGATGCAAGAGAATAGACATGAAAGGTTTCTTAATACCATCAACAGGGAGAACAACAAACTACAGTTGTAAACTAAGAAATGGCAAACAGATACTACAAAGTTCTTCACACAGAGTGGAAGAACAATGGAGCAGTATACACAATGCCCAGCCTGTGCTACAACCACTGGAAATTTAAAAATTTGCATGACAGATTAAATTCTACTGATGGAACATAATTCAGCTCGTGTAGATATAAATAGGTAATAAGGTCCTCTATCACTAACAGATGAATGGTGAACAAAACACAGACACCTAAGTGAATCCAGATGTATAATAACCTTAAATGAATTATTGAGAATATTGAATTGATGATTAGAAATGTAGTGAAAGAAACAGTATATAAATTGATGCATCCAAATCTATAAAAAATATTTTATGCATCTTTCAATAGCAAATTTTAAAATACAGCAATTACTGTATTTGAATTTAGAACCATATTTTGTAGCCTCCACATTTTATCATGAATCTATTATATCTATAAGCAAAATGAATATCAACACTTTTATGAAATGAATAACAGAGTTGTACATTAGTTTTGTTACATAGTTTAATGTACCTGGAGTCTTCATGGGCACACAAACAAGTGACTTGTTGAGGTGAGGTGGTCCAGTAGAAGTGTTCACCAGCAGACACATCCAGTCTGCCTCCCAAGCATTTGTAATCCACAGCTTCTGACCGTTGATAATTAAATCATCACCTTGACGCCGTGCTGTTGTCTGTACACTGGCTACATCTGATCCAGCGCCAGGTTCACTCACACCTAGGCATGCCACAACATCCCCAGAGATGCTCGGTGCTAAGAACTCACGTTTTACATAGTCACTTCCAAATCTACAAAGACATTGTGTAACTGTATCATCAATTAATACTATTATGGAGGTTATTTAGCAACAAACAATGTGACCAACTGTAATGTCTGAGGCTTGTTGTGGTAGCTGTAATGTATGTGAAAGTTCTGACTGATCCCATAAACTGTGGTGCAGCCAGTTTGTTTGTAAAAAGTTCAAATAACTTAACACATTAATTCAACGAAGTAGCAGCTATATGGACCAGACTTGCAAAGAAAATGAGGTAAAGATGAATAAAAGAATATAGAAGAGTGAGAGGCATACATAGAGCTAGACAGTTGGTGATCAGTGAGAGGCAGTGGTTAATTGTGAGCAATGGAGTATTAGTATGGAACACATTAGTGAAGCAACACTGGAATAAAAGCATAAAGCAGTCACTGAGCCATAGGTGGAAGAGCAATAAAGTGGCTGTGTAACCAGTAAAGCTGTGATATGAAACAAGACAATGAACCAGTGACATACAGCAATTAGTAATATTTATTTTTACATTCAAGGGGGAGCACTGAACCTAAAAGGGGTCATATAGCAACTGGAGCATTAAATGAGAGATAATCAAAGTTGATCCAAGGAAGGAGAGGATATCTCCAATCTTATGTATCAAGAGCCCTTCTCTGGCATCATGGCATTTCCCTTGAAAGGATCAGTAATACAGTGATCTCTCTAACAGCTAACAAATTAAAGTGCCCACCAAAATAATCAAGGCCTCCCTTTTATTATTATGAAAATCATGACAACA
The DNA here is from genome assembly GCF_038502225.1 of Cherax quadricarinatus. Taxonomy (NCBI): domain Eukaryota; kingdom Metazoa; phylum Arthropoda; class Malacostraca; order Decapoda; family Parastacidae; genus Cherax; species Cherax quadricarinatus. The sequence goes on from NC_091329.1 coordinate 23,506,243, forward strand.
ATTTGAAGCCATTTGGATAAGCTTTTACTCAGATTCCTGAAGTAATCAATGGATAACTGGCAGACCCAAAATGTCCTTGATCTACTGCTGCAGGCATGACATGGATGAAATGTGGCAGGATTCCATCTTTTTCATGATATTCCAGGCCACTATGAAACCTCAATATTTTTCTCAGCAAGCCATTTGATGATTACTTTTTTTGGCCTAGTGACAGGGGATGCCATCATGCATAAAGGTGGTACAGCTGTGAATTTTGAAAATAATCAAGAGGTGGTCCTTGAGAGTGGTGATCTAGTGGTCAGCATTCACTGTACTGTTTTGGGGAAGAAAGTACAAACCTCCATGACCAAGTAAACCACTAAAGCAACCCCAAATTATGACAGATTGTGGGTGATTTAAAGTGCTCACTGTGTATACAGGATTGTACCTGCTGATGGAGGAAGGGCACCTCACCTTGCTTTGACAACCTTGAATTCACTGAAATGTGAATTCATTCAGCCACGACACTTTTCCAGTCATCAACATTACAGTGCGCATATATTCTGGCAAACTGCAGGTGTTCCTTTATCATATGGGGTGTGAGTAAGGGTTTCCTTGTAATATAAAGACTTGGCAGGCAGAGGTCCTCTTGCAGGTGGTGATGGTCACCCAGAAGTACAGGATACATTTCTTAGAACTCTGAAGCAGTCATACAGAATGACTTCATCTGAACTGTGATGTCAGCACATTAATAGCAAAACAGTGACTTAATGAATAATAGTGAGTGTGTTTCCTCTTTCAGATCACCCAACCTCAGTTGAAGATGGCCAAATTAGGAAAAGCTACTGTTGACTACATATGTAAGTATTTAAATAACACTGCATTGGTGATTATTTGAATAGCCTTGATATTTTGCAACTGGCAAGAACAGTCAGTGCAACTTCCAGGGCGATGCATAATGCATACATCAACATTATTACCAATTTCCTTAATTACTACAAAAATCCTGAATATTGTTTAGGTGCACTACTGTCTCATTTATGGATTATTATTACAATTATGGGGAAGAGCTAAACCCATAAGGATCATACAGTACTTAGGAATGGAAGGAAATCAGGTTTGAATCCTTGAATTGATGACCATTCCCCAGCATCAAGGCATCCCTATTTTTCTTGAATTAATCACCATTATACTCTGGTGATCATGACAGTAAATTTAACATAAAGTTGAAAGTGAACATAGATAAGAGTAAGGTTATGAGGATATCAAACGATTTAGGAAAAGAAAAATTGGATATCACATCGGAGTGAGGGAGTATGGAAGAAGTGAATGTTTTCAGGTATTAGGGAGTTGACGTGTCAGTGGATGGGTTTATGAAGGATGAGGTTAACCATAGAAATGATGAAGGAAAAAAGGTGAATGGTTATCTAAGGAGGCAAAGAAGGGAATGTACGAGAGTATAGTGGTACCAACACTCTTATATGGGTGTGAGGCATGATTTGTAAATGCTGCAGTGAGGAGGAGGCTGGAGGCAGTGGAGATGTCCTGTCTAAGGGCAATGTGTGGTGAAAATATTATGCAGAGAATTTGTCGTGTAGAAATTAGGAAGAGGTGTGGGGTTACTAAAAGTATTAGCCAGAGGGCTGAAGAGGGGTTGTTGAGGTGGTTTGGTCATTTAGAGAGAATGGAACAAAGTAGAATGAATTGGAGAGTGTATAAATCTGTAGGGGAACGAAGATGGAGTAGGGGTCATCCTCAAAAAGGTTAGAGAGAGGGGGTAAAGGAGGTTTTGTGGGCAAGGGGCTTGGACTTCCAGCAAGCATGTGTGAGTATGTTAGATAGGAGTGAATGGAGACGAATGGTTTTGGGACCTGATGAGCTGTTGGAGTGTGAGCAGGGTAATATTTTGTGAAGGAATTCAGGGAAACTGGTTAGCCAGACTTGAGACCTGGAAAGGGGAAGTACAATACCTGCACTTTAACCCTTTGAGGGTCCATGCCATAGATCTATGGCTTTACATTGAGGGTCAAAACTGTAGATCTACGTCATGAGCTCAGCTCACTCTGATAAGCTGTGAGCGGTAAATTTTGGCCTAGATATGAGAGAATACATCTATGTGGTATGTGTGCACCACACAAAACAAATCCTGCAGCACATAGTGCATAATGAGAGGAAAAAACTGAGACCGTAACTTTCGATTAAAACAGCAACTTTGCAGTGTTTTTTTGTATGTTTTTTATAGTTGTATTTGCGATTTCTTGGTCTCATTTGATAGAATGGAAAATATATTTCAGAAATAGAGATGATTTTGATTGGTTTTAGTAATGGAAATGGCTTGAAACTAAGCACAAAGTAGCAGAAATGTTAAATTTTTGCCGATGTTCAAGAGTAAACAAATGACCTCACACGTCTAATACATGCCTGCTGGTGGGTCTAATAGACATTCACAAATGTGGTGATATTATTTATACAATTATTACAATATTGCGTAACAGTAAATCTTCTATTTTTTGGTTTGAATAAAAATTCATTACGTGAATAAAAAATGAAAATGGAATTCATTAGTAAAGCCTGAAAACATAACTAATGAACAGAGGAAATGTTAGTTTAATGCCAGGAATGCCTGCATTGTTTATTCTGGACCCTAATTTGAAATTGGAGTATTTTGACCTTTGCATTAAATTGGCCAAATTACCAATTTCCAGTCACTTTATTTTGTAGTTGAAACAGTTGACTTGGCAAATTCTTGTGCTCAATCGATAGAAGTAATACTAGTGAAATAGCTAAGAATTTGGTTGACTGGAATAATGCAATTGGGCTAAAATGGGAGTCAGTCTGCAAAATCGCCAATGCGTAAATATCGCTGACACATCAAAATTCGCGAGAGCATAATTTCGTCAATTTTTCATCAAATTTTGTACTTTTTGTTTTATTACCTTCAGAAAAAGATTCTCTACCATTTCATAAGAAAAATAACAAAATTAATTTCTGAAAATTCTTGGACACTGGTGCACACTTTGAAATTTGACCTCTGGACCCTGAAAGGGTTAAAGGAGGGATTTGAGACACTGGCAGTTTGGAGGGACATCTAAACTGTCATATCTGAGCACCTCTGATTATGTATGAGTGATGGTGAAAGTGCTGAATGATGATGAGTTTTTTCTTTCTTTTTAGGTTTCTTTCTTTCTTTTTGGGTCACCCTGCCTCAGTGGGAAATGGGTGATTTGTTAAAACAAAAAAAAGTTTCTCTGAACACATCATCAGTGTATGTATACTGAGAGAAAGCACACAGTACAGCACAGTATCAACATGTTGAGAATCTTCTGTACTGTGTATAATATCATTATTATACACAATACAGAAGGTCCCAATGTGTTCATATGTTGAAGACTTCCTCTATTAATGAATATTTTACACAATTCTCGAGGTCCCAATATGTTTGTAAGTTGAGGACTTACTATATATCATAGATTCTATTTTACCCAGATTAATTACTTTATTTTTAGTATGTAGCCTAAAGTCAATTTCTGTGGCGGTGGTTAGTAGTAAGTATAGCAAGTTGGGACACTGCAGTTGTTGATATGCTAGGTATGTCAAACTCAGTTTTTAAAATGCTCAGAAGTTAAACTGGGTAATGTAACCAACTCATAACCACTGTCACTTGTCTACTCAAACAGAATTGTGTAATGCTCATTACTATTATTAATGTTTAACCCTTCAGGGTCCCCAGGCCCTCTCCCAGACTTGTTCTCAGGGTCACCCAAATTTAAAAAAACAAAAAAAATTCTTATGAAAGGTAGAGAATCTTTTCCCGATCATAATGACACCAAAAGTATGAAATTTGATGGAAAACTTATGGAATTATGCTCTCGCAAAGTTAGAGGTCTCGACGATGTTTATGCATCGGCGATTTCGCCCACTTTGAGCCCTATTTTCGGCCAATTCCAGTTAACTAGTCGACAAAATCATAACTATTTTGCTAGAACTCCATTTTTTCTATCGAATGAGTACAAGAAACCACCCATTTACCGATGTCAACTATCCAATACAGTCGTCAGAATTTAGCAATTTTGAGAATTTCACACAAATTTCAAAAGATGCCAATTTCCAAATAGGGTCCAGAATAAACAAGAAAGACATTCCTGGCACTAAAATAACATTTCATCTGTTCATTAGTCACGTCCCAACGCCCCTCTTACATTCTTTAGCTTTCCACTTTGAATTTTTATTCTCACAAAAAATAGAAGATTTACTGTTATGCAGACTACTGCATTAGTGTAGAAATGGTATAAATAATATCAGTGCACTTGTGAAAGAATATTAGATTCACCAGTTGATGTGTATTGGACGCTTAGCATGATTTGTTTACTTCTGAACTTTTGTAAAAATCGAACATTTCTGCTACTTTGAGCTCAATTTCAAGGTACTTTTCATTGTAAAACCAGTCAAAATCATCTTAATTTCTGTAATATGCCTTCCATTCTATAAAATGAGACCAGGAAAACTAGAATACAACAATAAATACCATACAAAAATACAGTGCAAAGTCGCTGTTTTAATCCAAAAACATGGTCAAAGTTTTTTTTTCTCATTACGCACTGTGTGCTGCAGGATTTTTTTATACTGCGCACACTGACCACATAGACCCATTCTTTCATATGTAGGCCTACCAGCTTTCTCTCACTAGATTTGAGGGCGCTAGAATTTAGGCATACTAATATGTCAAAAACCCTGGTGCATAAGCCGTACTAGTACGTCTGAAACCCTGAGAGGGTTAATAAATTGTACATAGTTCAATTCCAATGTATAATAACTTGCTTACCAAGCAAGTATTCAGGCTCAGTCCTTAGACCTACTACCAGTATGTACCTCTATATTATTTTTCACTAAAGTCTACAAAATGGATATAGGGAAAAAAAAGATACAGTAGGGCCCACTTATATGGCAGGTTAGGTTCCAGGCTACTTCCGGAAAGCAGACATCGCCGGAAAGCAGAACACCATTTTTTCCACTTATAAATGCATATAAATGCCAGATAACAAGTTTACACTAACATATATTACGTTAGCAATAGAACTAGGCATTAAAAACATTAAAAAGTAAAATACATACACAGTACACCCATTACTTACCTTAAAATATTTGTAGTCTTAATGTAGGGTGAGAAGTGAGTTAAATTTGTAGGAAGTCAGGTTTGGGATGTATGGAATCCAACCAGGGAAGCCCTCTCCACCCCACCCACACATAATGTAAACAAACCAGGTGAACGCGTCTGGTTTTCGTCACTTTACATCGTGTACAAGTTGTCTCCACGTTGGTACATTAGAATAAATAAAGAGAAACACTCCAATTCTCATGTAACACCAATTTTAGAAGAAATGACGCCCTGAGTGATGGTATACGTACTTAGGTACAGGTACACATACGTATAATTATCAGTCATAATAATTATGTAGGCGTGAAGTCCGCCTGGGCTACATACCTTTACCTACCTACATAGCTACACGATATTTAATGTGGTGCAAGAAAGGTATTAAATACCGACAATATGAAAGTTAAGACACGTGTGCAACATCTGGATATCTTTATTGTAGACGTTTCGCTATCCAGTGGCTTTATCAATACAGATTCTAGGACATAATAGAAGACAGTAGAACTATATACAAAAGATGAGGTAATCAGTCCCTCAGCCTTGGAGTTAGTGTTCACAGCATCGTGAAGTAACTCCAAGGCTGAAGGACTGATTACCTCATCTTTTGTATATAGTTCTACTGTCTTCTATTATGTCCTAGAATCTATTGATAAAGCCACTGGATGGCGAAACGTCTACAATAAAGATACCCATGTGTCTTAACTCTGATATTTAATGTGGGCCAGAGCCATATTATTACCACTGACATACCATGTTCACTGAGTTTAATCGTTTCTAACAACTACCTTTAGATGCCAACATAAACAAATGAATAATTCATGCCGAGAATTATAAACAAAAGCATTATGTATTAAGGGGAGTGACATAACGTTTTCCCTCTGACCGGTTACCACACCTCCATAGTATATAAACAAAATGTTTATATGCTATGTAATGTGTTTCTTATATAATTTTGAAGAAAATATCATAAATGGGTTAATGAAAATGTCTATATTGAAGTAAAATTAGACATTTAATGTGCCCAACTTAGCGACGTACTCATTTACCAATGCCCAGGACTTATGAAGGGCTCTCTGTCCAGTATTCATACCTAAATACACGTAATGTATTTTATAGCTGATTTCCTCAATTCTGTTTATTTCAATATACGGTACACTACTGTATAAACATTTAACTCTTAAATGGTTCAAACGTATACATACGTTCACTTGCGCAGTGCCCTGAATATTTTGAAAAAAAAAAAAAAAAAATTTATAGAAAAAAAAGAACACTTTTTTGACGTGTTTTAGAATAAAAAAAAATTAGGGTCAGTACTTACCGAGATATGAGGCCGAGAAGTTGGCACTGGATGCTCATGTGACAGCAACATCGAGTCCTGCCACTTGCAGAAGTGTTGCCGATATACCTCTTTTTCTATTTTTCATATTGTTTTATGTAATTTTTATGTTCTGATAATTACAATTTGTGTAGTTCTTGTCATTTTTTAACCAGTCTTTGTTCTGACACTAGTATTAGGTACTCAGATTGTCACAAACACACTGACAGGTGGACATTTATGCCTGCCTTAGCCATTTACTACTATCTTGGAATATAAACAAAGTATTGATATGTCCCAGAAATGTTTTGGATATGTGGAAGTGGAGGTGGAGGGGAGGGGGAGGGGGAGGAAGAAGAGGGGGGGGGGAGGGGGAAGGGGAGGGGGGAGAGGAGGAGGGGGAGGGGAGGAGGGGAGGGGGAGGGGGGGGGAGGAGGAGGGGGGAGGGGGGAGGAGGAGGGGGGGGCAGGAGGAGGAGGGGAGGAGGAGGAGAGGGAGGAGGAGGAGAGGGAGGAGGAGGAGGAGGAGGGGCAGGAGGAGGAGGGGGGGAGGAGGAGGAGGGGGGGAAGGAGGAGGAGGAGGAGGAGGAGGAGGGGGAGGAGGAGGAAGGGGAGGGGGAGGAGGAGGGGGAGGAGGAGGAGGAGGAGGGGGAGGGGGAGGAGGAGGGGGAGGAGGAGGAGGGGGAGGGGGAGGAGGAGGAGGAGGAGGGGGAGGGGGAGGAGGAGGAGGGGGAGGAGGAGGGGGAGGAGGAGGAGGGGGAGGGGGAGGAGGAGGGGGAGGAGGAGGAGGGGGAGGAGGAGGAGGAGGAGGAGGAGGGGGAGGAGGAGGAGGAGGAGGAGGAGGGGGAGGAGGAGGAGGAGGAGGGGGGAGGAGGGGGAGGAGGAGGAGGAGGAGGGGGAGGAGGAGGGGGAGGAGGAGGGGGAGGAGAAGAGGGGGAGGAGAAGAGGAGGGAGAGGATAAGAGGAGGAGGGGGAGGAGGAGGGGGAGGGGGAGGAGGGGGAGGGGGAGGAGGGGGAGGGGGAGGCGGGGGAGGGGGAGGAGGGGGAGGGGGGAGGAGGGGGGGGGAGGAGGAGGGGGAGGAGGAGGGGGAGGAGGAGGAGGAGGAGGAGGAGGAGGAGGAGGAGGAGGAGGAGGAGGAGGAGGAGGAGGGGGAGGAGGAGGAGGAATAATAATAATAATAATATTATTTTTTTTTATTATCACACTGGCCGATTCCCACCAAGGCAGGGTGGCCCGAAAAAGAAAAACTTTCAACATCATTCACTCCATCACTGTCTTGCCAGAAGGGTGCTTTACACTACAGTTTTTAAACTGCAACATTAACACCCCTCCTTCAGAGTGCAGGCACTGTACTTCCCATCTCCAGGACTCAAGTCCGGCCTGCCGGTTTCCCTGAATCCCTTCATAAATGTTACTTTGCTCACACTCCAACAGCACGTCAAGTATTAAAAACCATTTGTCTCCATTCACTCCTATCAAACACGCTCACGCATGCCTGCTGGAAGTCCAAGCCCCTCGCACACAAAACCTCCTTTACCCCCTCTCTCCAACCTTTCCTAGGCCGACCCCTACCCCGCCTTCCTTCCACTACAGACTGATACACTCTTGAAGTCATTCTGTTTCGCTCCATTCTCTCTACATGTCTGAACCACCTCAACAACCCTTCCTCAGCCCTGTGGACAACAGTTTTGGTAATCCCGCACCTCCTCCTAACTTCCAAACTACGAATTCTCTGCATTATATTCACACCACACATTGCCCTCAGACATGACATCTCCACTGCCTCCAGCCTTCTCCTCGCTGCAACATTCATCACCCACGCTTCACACCCATATAAGAGCGTTGGTAAAACTATACTCTCATACATTCCCCTCTTTGCCTCCAAGGACAAAGTTCTTTGTCTCCACAGACTCCTAAGTGCACCACTCACTCTTTTTCCCTCATCAATTCTATGATTCACCTCATCTTTCATAGACCCATCCGCTGACACATCCACTCCCAAATATCTGAATACGTTCACCTCCTCCATACTCTCTCCCTCCAATCTGATATTCAATCTTTCATCACCTAATCTTTTTGTTATCCTCATAACCTTACTCTTTCCTGTATTCACCTTTAATTTTCTTCTTTTGCACACCCTACCAAATTCATCCACCAATCTCTGCAACTTCTCTTCAGAATCTCCCAAGAGCACAGTGTCATCAGCAAAGAGCAGCTGTGACAACTTCCACTTTGTGTGTGGTTCTTTATCTTTTAACTCCACGCCTCTTGCCAGGACCCTCGCATTTACTTCTCTTACAACCCCATCTATAAATATATTAAACAACCACAGTGACATCACACATCCTTGTCTAAGGCCTACTTTTACTGGGAAAAAATTTCCCTCTTTCCTACATACTCTAACTTGAGCCTCACTATCCTCGTAAAAACTCTTCACTGCTTTCAGTAACCTACCTCCTACACCATACACCTGCAACATCTGCCACATTGCCCCCTATCCACCCTGTCATACGCCTTTTCCAAATCCATAAATGCCACAAAGACCTCTTTAGCCTTATCTAAATACTGTTCACTTATATGTTTCACTGTAAACACCTGGTCCACACACCCCCTACCTTTCCTAAAGCCTCCTTGTTCATCTGCTATCCTATTCTCCGTCTTACTCTTAATTCTTTCAATTATAACTCTACCATACACTTTACCAGGTATACTCAACAGACTTATCCCCCTATAATTTTTACACTCTCTTTTATCCCCTTTGCCTTTATACAAAGGAACTATGCATGCTCTCTGCCAATCCCTAGGTACCTTACCCTCTTCCATACATTTATTAAATAATTGCACCAACCACTCCAAAACTATATCCCCACCTGCTTTTAACATTTCTATCTTTATCCCATCAATCCCGGCTGCCTTACCCCCTTTCATTTTACCTACTGCCTCACGAACTTCCCCCACACTCACAACTGGCTCTTCCTCACTCCTACAAGATGTTATTCCTCCTTGCCCTATACACGAAATCACAGCTTCCCTATCTTCATCAACATTTAACAATTCCTCAAAATATTCCCTCCATCTTCCCAATACCTCTAACTCTCCATTTAATAACTCTCCTCTCCTATTTTTAACTGACAAATCCATTTGTTCTCTAGGCTTTCTTAACTTGTTAATCTCACTCCAAAACTTTTTCTTATTTTCAACAAAATTTGTTGATAACATCTCACCCACTCTCTCATTTGCTCTCTTTTTACATTGCTTCACCACTCTCTTAACCTCTCTCTTTTTCTCCATATACTCTTCCCTCCTTGCATCACTTCTACTTTGTAAAAACTTCTCATATGCTAACTTTTTCTCCCTTACTACTCTCTTTACATCATCATTCCACCAATTGCTCCTCTTCCTTCCTGCACCCACTTTCCTGTAACCACAAACTTCTGCTGAACACTCTAACACTACATTTTTAAACCTACCCCATACCTCTTCGACCCCATTGCCTATGCTCTCATTAGCCCATCTATCCTCCAATAGCTGTTTATATCTTACCCTAACTGCCTCCTCTTTTAGTTTATAAACCTTCACCTCTCTCTTCCCTGATGCTTCTATTCTCCTTGTATCCCATCTACCTTTTACTCTCAGTGTAGCTACAACTAGAAAGTGATCTGATATATCTGTGGCCCCTCTATAAACATGTACATCCTGAAGTCTACTCAACAGTCTTTTATCTACCAATACATAATCCAACAAACTACTGTCATTTCGCCCTACATCATATCTTGTATACTTATTTATCCTCTTTTTCTTAAAATATGTATTACCTATAACTAAACCCCTTTCTATACAAAGTTCAATCAAAGGGCTCCCATTATCATTTACACCTGGCACCCCAAACTTACCTACCACACCCTCTCTAAAAGTTTCTCCTACTTTAGCATTCAGGTCCCCTACCACAATTACTCTCTCACTTGGTTCAAAGGCTCCTATACATTCACTTAACATCTCCCAAAATCTCTCTCTCTCCTCTGCATTCCTCTCTTCTCCAGGTGCATACACGCTTATTATGACCCACTTCTCGCATCCAACCTTTACTTTAATCCACATAATTCTTGAATTTACACATTCATATTCTCTTTTCTCCTTCCATAACTGATCATTTAACATTACTGCTACCCTTTCCTTTGCTCTAACTCTCTCAGATACTCCAGATTTAATCCCATTTATTTCCCCCCACTGAAACTCTCCTACCCCCTTCAGCTTTGTTTCGCTTAGGGCCAGGACATCCAACTTCTTTTCATTCATAACATCAGCAATCATCTGTTTCTTGTCATCCGCACTACATCCACGCACATTTAAGCATCCCAGTTTTATAAAGTTTTTCTTCTTCTCTTTTTTAGTAAATGTCTACAGGAGAAGGGGTTACTAGCCCATTGCTCCCGGCATTTTAGTCGCCTCATACGACACGCATGGCTTACGGAGGAAAGATTCTTTTCCACTTCCCCATGGACAATAGAAGAAATAAAGAAGAACAAGAGCTATTTAGAAAAAGGAGAAAAACCTAGATGTATGTATATATATATGCATGTGCGTGTCTGTGAAGTGTGACCAAAGTGTAAGTAGGAGTAGCAAGATATCCCTGTTATCTAGCGTGTTTATGAGACAGAAAAAGAAACCAGCAATCCTACCATCATGCAAAACAGTTACAGGTTTTTGTTTCACAGTCATCTGGCAGGACGGTAGTACTTCCCTGGGTGGTTGCTGTCTACCAACCTACTACCTATAATAATAATAATAATAATAATAATAATAATAATAATAATCATAATAATAATATGTAATAATAATAATAGGTAATAATAAGTTCCCTTGAAGCATGAAAAACAAAGTCCACCCCTGACAGTGACATGATAAGATGAGATAACATCTGATAAGAGCTGACGTTTGATGAGCATACTTGAGGGTGGGGGAGGGTGCAGCAGATAAGAAAAGATCAGAGGTGATATTTGATGAGCATCGCCCTCACTTTGTTTTCGCTGGTACACAAACATGTCTGTCTGTCTATTTGTCTGTCTGTCAAGCTCCCTGTCTATCTGTCTATCCGTCTAGCTCTCTGTCTCAGAGAGAGCCAAAAGACTGTGTCACCACCTCTACTCACATCTTCAAGCAAAGTATAGCACTTTGTCTGGATTTTTTGGGTTATCCTAGGTAATTTACACTATGTATACTTGTATATATGTGTACCTGTGAGACAGAGATAGACAGACAGAAAGAGAGAGACAGATTGAGAGAGATACAGAGACAAAGACAGATAAAGACAGAGACAGATAGACAGAGGTAGACAGAGATAGACAGAAGAAGACAGAGATATAGAGATAGAGATACAGAGATAGACAGACCCTAAACTTGGGGTTAATATCACTTTCCTCTTAAAAGAGGAGTGTTAATATGACATTACATCAGTGAATCCTTGGTGTTTGCTGCACTGTTTGCTCTAGCTGGCACTCAATTTAAATGGCGATCCCACAAGGTACTAAGTGGTCCCAGACTTTTTTAATACTGTGCACACTGAGTGTTAGGACCCATTCTATGCTGACAAGGCATCTCAGGCCGAGGTTTGAGGTTCTGACCTGAGGGTTGGTGAGGATGGGAAGGAAGAGGGAGGGGAGGGCTGGAAAAGTGGAAGAGGTTGGGAGGGTGGTGTAGGAGGTGGGGTAGCAGAGATGAGTGGCCCGTCCACTCTGGAGCTTGATGTGCAGAGGTACTGCAGGAGGTTGTACTGGAGCGAGATGTGCTGGTGGCAGCAGTGTCGGTAGAGTAGGGTCGGTACTCAGGTGCCTGGCAGGAGATGGCTGGTGGTTCCCAGGAAAACAGGGTCTTTTGGAGCCACACCCCAGCTTTAGCTAAATAGCAAAGTGCTGGGGAACTTAGGTTGCTGGTCGGTGATGATTAAACTGTGCAGCTGTCGGAGCCATTTCTGACTGTGTTGAATTTTGCTTTTGAGAGGTGAAGTACCTTCATTTTGGAGTTGATGTGATTTTTATCGTTGAGGATGTCGAGTATGGATTGTAGGGTTGGAGGTGGAATTCCGTGTACAGTGTACTTAGCAGTGTTGTCTTGGAGTTGTAGGCCGAGTTCTGGGAAGGACATAGCTTTACTGTATGGTTTTGTGGTGTAGAACGTGGCAAAGTCGTGTTTGAGGGTCTGAGCTTTTGCTGGTGGGGGTTGGGCTGGGCGAGTCGGGGTTTCTGATAGGTCAGTAGTATTAGGGGTGGCAGGTGGTGGTGGGTTCACGTTGGTGGGTTCTTCTGGGGTCTCGGAGGTCTCAGGCCAATTGTGCCAAATTTGAAGGCAGGAAAAATAAAAGGTATATATACGTTTCGGGTGCTACGCGTAAGAATGTACAGTTATAGTATATACGTTTGGACCCTTCAAAGGTTAAAAATACAACATAAATGTTATAAATGGTGTAAAGGTGACATTAAAATAATATCAAAGATGGTTGGCAAACTCACTATCATTACAGTATGCTCCTCACTTGACGACGAATTCATTTAACAACGTGGTCTTAGGTTCAGAACTCCGTCGTTAACCCTTTCAGGGTTTCAGCCATACTAGTACAGCTTACGCACCAGGGTCCATGATGTACTAGTACTCATAAAATCTAGCGCCTTCAAATCTAGTGAGAGAAAGCTGGTAGGCCTACATATGAAAGAATGGGTCTATGTGGTCAGTGTGCGCAGTATAAAAAAAAATCCTGCAGCACACAGTGCGTAATGAGAAAAAAAAAACTTTGACCGTGTTTTTGGATTAAAACAGCGACTTTGCACTATATTTTCGTATGGTATTTATTGTTGTATTCTAGCTTTCCTGGTCTCACTGTATAGAATGGAAGATATATTACAGAAATTGAAATGATTTTGGCTGGTTTTACAATGAAAAGTACCTTGAAATTGAGCAGAAATGTTCGATTTTTACCAAAGTTCAAAAGTAAACAAATCATGCTAAGCATCCAATACACGTCAACTGGCGAGTCTAATATTCTTTCACAAGTGCACCGATATTATTTATACCATTTCTATACTAATGCAGTAGTCTGCATAACAGTAAATCTCTTATTTTTTGTGAGAATAAAAATTCAAAGTGGAAAGCAAAAGAATGTAAGAGGGGCATGGGGATGTGACTAATGAAAAGAGGAAATGTTATTTTAGTGCCAGGAATGTCTTTCTTGCTTATTCTGGACCCTATTTGGAAATTAGCATCTTTTGAAATTTGTGTGAAACTGGCAAAATTGCTAAATTCTGACCACTGTATTGGATAGTTGAAATTGATAAATTGGTGGTTTCTTGTACTCATTCGATAGAAAAAATGGAGTTCTAGCGAAATAGTTATGATTTTTATCGACTAGTACATTAGAATTGGCCGAAAATAGGGCTCAAAGTGGGAAAAATCGCCAATGCGTAAACATCGAGAATGCTAACTTTGTGAGAGCATAATTCCGTAATTTTTCCATCAAATTTCATACTTTTGGTGTCATTATGATCGGGAAAAGATTCTCTATCTTTTCATAAGAATTTTTTTTTTTTTTTTTTTGAAATCTGGGGGACCCTGAGAACAAGCCTCTGAGAGGGCCTGTGGACCCTGAAAGGGTTAAGTGTGGATAGGCTGTATTACAGGAATAAGAAGTATTAAGAAACACATGTCAAAGTAAAGTGCATACTGAATGAAAGCTGAAGTTTGTAAGATTCCCCTGCAAGCTTACATGTTAGTGTGACAGCAACAGTATACCAGAAAACTTGCCAGTACACAAAATTTAACAGGCCATTTTTTCACACTCCTCAAGAGAGGAGGAAAGCAATGTACTTCCTGGATAGTTACTGTTTACCACCCTACCACTGTACTTCCCTGAATAGTCACCCTACCACTGTACTTCTCTGAATAGTCACCCTACCACTGTACTTCCCTGAATAGTCACCCTACCACTGTACTTCTCTGAATAGTCACCCTACCACTGTACTTCCCTGAATAGTCACCCTACCACTGTACTTCTCTGAATAGTCACCCTACCACTGTACTTCCCTGAATAGTCACCCTACCACTGTACTTCCCTGAATAGTCACCCTACCACTGTACTTCCCTGAATAGTCACCCTACCACTGTACTTCCCTGAATAGTCACCCTACCACTGTACTTCCCTGAATAGTCACCCTACCACTGTACTGCCCTGAATAGTCACCCTACCACTGTACTTCCCTGAATAGTCACCCTACCACTGTACTTCCCTGAATAGTCACCCTACCACTGTACTTCCCTGAATAGTCACCCTACCACTGTACTTCCCTGAATAGTCACCCTACCACTGTACTGCCCTGAATAGTCACCCTACCACTGTACTTCCCTGAATAGTCACCCTACCACTGTACTTCCCTGAATAGTCACCCTACCACTGTACTGCCCTGAATAGTCACCCTACCACTGTACTTCCCTGAATAGTCACCCTACCACTGTACTTCCCTGAATAGTCACCCTACCACTGTACTTCCCTGAATAGTCACCCTACCACTGTACTGCCCTGAATAGTCACCCTACCACTGTACTGCCCTGAATAGTCACCCTACCACTGTACTTCCCTGAATAGTCACCCTACCACTGTACTTCCCTGAATAGTCACCCTACCACTGTACTTCCCTGAATAGTCACCCTACCACTGTACTTCCCTGAATAGTCACCCTACCACTGTACTTCCCTGAATAGTCACCCTACCACTGTACTTCCCTGAATAGTCACCCTACCACTGTACTTCCCTGAATAGTCACCCTACCACTGTACTTCTCTGAATAGTCACCCTACCACTGTACTTCCCTGAATAGTCACCCTACCACTGTACTTCCCTGAATAGTCACCCTACCACTGTACTTCCCTGAATAGTCACCCTACCACTGTACTTCCCTGAATAGTCACCCTACCACTGTACTTCCCTGAATAGTCACCCTACCACTGTACTTCCCTGAATAGTCACCCTACCACTGTACTTCCCTGAATAGTCACCCTACCACTGTACTTCCCTGAATAGTCACCCTACCACTGTACTTCCCTGAATAGTCACCCTACCACTGTACTTCCCTGAATAGTCACCCTACCACTGTACTTCCCTGAATAGTCACCCTACCACTGTACTTCCCTGAATAGTCACCCTACCACTGTACTTCCCTGAATAGTCACCCTACCACTGTACTTCCCTGAATAGTCACCCTACCACTGTACTTCCCTGAATAGTCACCCTACCACTGTACTTCCCTGAATAGTCACCCTACCACTGTACTTCTCTGAATAGTCACCCTACCACTGTACTTCCCTGAATAGTCACCCTACCACTGTACTTCTCTGAACAGTCACCCTACCACTGTACTTCCCTGAATAGTCACCCTACCACTGTACTTCCCTGAATAGTCACCCTACCACTGTACTTCCCTGAATAGTCACCCTACCACTGTACTTCCCTGAATAGTCACCCTACCACTGTACTTCCCTGAATAGTCACCCTACCACTGTACTTCCCTGAATAGTCACCCTACCACTGTACTTCCCTGAATAGTCACCCTACCACTGTACTTCCCTGAATAGTCACCCTACCACTGTACTTCCCTGAATAGTCACCCTACCACTGTACTTCCCTGAATAGTCACCCTACCACTGTACTTCTCTGAACAGTCACCCTACCACTGTACTTCCCTGAATAGTCACCCTACCACTGTACTTCCCTGAATAGTCACCCTACCACTGTACTGCCCTGAATAGTCACCCTACCACTGTACTTCCCTAAATAGTCACCCTACCACTGTACTTCCCTGAATAGTCACCCTACCACTGTACTTCCCTGAATAGTCACCCTACCACTGTACTTCCCTGAATAGTCACCCTACCACTGTACTTCCCTGAATAGTCACCCTACCACTGTACTTCCCTGAATAGTCACCCTACCACTGTACTTCCCTGAATAGTCACCCTACCACTGTACTTCCCTGAATAGTCACCCTACCACTGTACTTCCCTGAATAGTCACCCTACCACTGTACTTCCCTGAATAGTCACCCTACCACTGTACTTCCCTGAATAGTCACCCTACCACTGTACTTCTCTGAATAGTCACCCTACCACTGTACTTCCCTGAATAGTCACCCTACCACTGTACTTCTCTGAACAGTCACCCTACCACTGTACTTCCCTGAATAGTCACCCTACCACTGTACTTCCCTGAATAGTCACCCTACCACTGTACTTCTCTGAATAGTCACCCTACCACTGTACTTCCCTGAATAGTCACCCTACCACTGTACTTCTCTGAACAGTCACCCTACCACTGTACTTCCCTGAATAGTCACCCTACCACTGTACTTCCCTGAATAGTCACCCTACCACTGTACTTCTCTGAACAGTCACCCTACCACTGTACTTCCCTGAATAGTCACCCTACCAATGTACTTCCCTGAATAGTCACCCTACCACTGTACTTCTCTGAATAGTCACCCTACCACTGTACTTCCCTGAATAGTCACCCTACCACTGTACTTCCCTGAATAGTCACCCTACCACTGTACTGCCCTGAATAGTCACCCTACCACTGTACTTCCCTGAATAGTCACCCTACCACTGTACTTCCCTGAATAGTCACCCTACCACTGTACTTCCCTGAATAGTCACCCTACCACTGTACTTCCCTGAACAGTCACCCTACCACTGTACTTCCCTGAATAGTCACCCTACCACTGTACTTCCCTGAATAGTCACCCTACCACTGTACTTCCCTGAATAGTCACCCTACCACTGTACTGCCCTGAACAGTTACCATTCACAACCCTACCACTGAACTTCCCTAGATGGTTATCTACCACCCTACCATTGTACTTACATATGAAGATACAAATGAATTCTCAAAAAGTTTTCAATAACAGAATAATGGTGTTCTGTTTCTACAGATAAATGGCACTTTCTCCTCTGATGTGTTGTCTTTTATAGTTACCATTTACAACCTGAAAATTGCTGTCACATTGTTTTCCTCTTCTAATTATATACAACTTAGGTTAGGTTAGGTAATGTTTGTCAGGAAACAGGAAAAGTGTTTTCTGATGTGAGTCTTAGTCATATGATGTCCAGCAGCTGGAACTTTTGGTCATCTGACCAAAGCCTTCCGCTATTTAGATTAGTCCTAATTTCCAACTAGGACTAATCTAAATTTATATTATCATCATTTTTTAACACAAAAAATTATTTATTATTTTTGTTAACACACCTGCCGTCTCCCATCATTCACTCCATCACTGTCTTGCTAGAGGCATGCTTATACTACATTTATAAAATTGCAACATTCACACCCCTCCTTCAGAGTGTAGACACTATACTTCCCATTTCCAGGACCCAAGTCCAGCCTGCCGGTATCCCTGAAATCCTTCATAAATGTTACCTTGCTCAAACTCCAACAGCACGTCAAGCCCTAAAAACCATTTGTCTCCATTCGCTTCTATCTAACATGCTCATGCATGCTTGCTGGAAGTCCAAGCCCCTCACACACAAAACCTCCTTTATCCCCTCCCTCCAACATTCCTTAGGCCGACCCCTACCCCGCCTTCCCAACACTACAGATTTATACACTCTCAAAGTCATTCTATTTTTTTCCATCCTCTCTACATGTCCGAACAACCTCAACTACCCCTCCTTAGTCATTTGGATAGTAGTTTTGGTAATCTCGCACCTCCTCCTAATTTCCAAATTACGAATTCTCTACATTATATTCACACCACACATTGCCCTCAGATGTGACATCTCCACTGCCTCCAGCCTTCTCCTTGTTGCAACATTCATCACTCATGCTTCACACCTATATAAGAGCATTGGTATAACTATACTCTCATACATTCCCCTCTTTGCTTCTATGGACAAAGTTCTTTGTCTCCACAGACTCCTAAGTGCACCACTCAACTTTTTCCCCTCATCAATTCTATGATTCACCTCATCCTTCATAGACCCATCTGCTGACACATCCACTCCCAAAAATCTGAATATATTCACCTCCTCCATACTCTCTCTCTCCAATCTGACATCCAATCTTTTGTTACCTAATTTTTTTGTTATCCTCATCACCTTACTCTTTCCTATATTCACTTTAATTTTCTTCTTTTACATACCCTACCAAACTCATCTACCAACCTCTGCAACTTTTCTTCAGAATTTCCCAAAAGCACAGTGTCATCAGCAAAGAGCAACTGTGACAACTCCCACTTTATGTTAGATTCTTTATCTTTTAACCCCACACCTCTTGCGAACACCCAAGCATTCACTTCTCTTACAACCTTATTTATAAATATATTTAACAACCATGGTGACATTGGATAACATTGTATCAATCGCATCTGCTAGAAAAATGACAGGATGGATAATGAGAACCTTCAAAACTAGGGAGGCCAAGCCCATGATGACACTCTTCAGGTCACTTGTTCTATCTAGGTTGGAATATTGCTGCACTCTAACAGCACCTTTCAAGGCAGGTGAAATTGCCGACCTAGAAAATGTACAGAGAACTTTCACGGCGCGCATAACGGAGATAAAACACCTCAATTACTGGGAGCGCTTGAGGTTTCTAAACCTGTATTCCCTGGAACGCAGGAGGGAGAGATACATGATTATATACACCTGGAAAATCCTAGAGGGACTAGTACCGAACTTGCACACGAAAATCACTCACTACGAAAGCAAAAGACTTGGCAGACGATGCACCATCCCCCCAATGAAAAGCAGGGGTGTCACTAGCACGTTAAGAGACCATACAATAAGTGTCAGGGGCCCGAGACTGTTCAACTGCCTCCCAGCACACATAAGGGGGATTACCAACAGACCCCTGGCAGTCTTCAAGCTGGCACTGGACAAGCACCTAAAGTCAGTTCCTGATCAGCCGGGCTGTGGCTCGTACGTTGGTTTGCGTGCAGCCAGCAGCAACAGCCTGGTTGATCAGGCGCTGATCCACCAGGAGGCCTGGTCACAGACCGGGCCGCGGGGGCATTGACCCCCGAAACTCTCTCCAGGTAAACTCCAGGTAAACATCACACATCCCTGTCTAAGGCCTACTTTTACTGGGAAATAATCTCCCTCTCTTCTACATACTCTAACCTGAGCCTCATTATCCTCATAAAAACTCTTCACTGCCTTCAGTAACCTACCTTCTATTCCATACATTTGCAGCATCTGCCATATTGCTCCTCTATTCACCCTGTCACATGCCTTTTCCAAATCCATAAAAGCCACAAAAACCTCTCTACCCTTATCTAAATACTGTTCACCTATATGTTTCACTGTAAACACTTGGTCTACACACCCCCTACCTTACCTAAAGCTTTCTTGTTCATCTGCTATTCTACTCTCCGTCTTACTCTTAATTCTTTCAATAATAACTCTACCATACACTTTACCAGGTATACTCGGCAGACTTATTCCCCTACAATTTTTACACTCTCTTTTGTCCCCTTTGCCTTTATACAAAGGAACTATGCATGCTCTCTGCCAATCCCTAGGTACCTTACCCTCTTCCATACATTTATTAAATAACAGCACCAACCACTCCAAAACTATATACAAGAATATCCTTTGATAATCATTTTTTTTTTCAATATTTAGTTGAGATTTGTTCCTTTAGTAATGCACAATGTGTGTTCGACTTATGGCTTTATTGAGGGTGTTGTCCATGAAGAAAACTGATGTTTTGAGTGTTAAGAACCTAACTTTCTCAGTTAATGTCTTTATTGGCTTCATGTAAGTTATGTAGTCCCTCAATATAATTTGCCTCAATATAACAGACTTTTAAAATGGATAAAATCCACTAGTCAGACTGTACTTTTAACTATATTATTTTCATTGTTTATTGCAATATGTCTGTAAACCATGTGAACAACACTATATCAGGCAGACAGTACATATAGAAGAGTTACTATTATGCATTATTGTAATAACTGTATGAAGAACATCAGCGCATTCGTGAATACATATTAGACTGACCAGTGGACGCTTATTGGACAACTTACGTGATTTGTTTACTCTGGAATATCGGCAACAAACAGTGAATATATCGATATAAACCATGCAAAAATACGCTGAAAATTCGCTGTTTTTAGACCAAAAACAGTCATATTATTTTTTTCTCATTATGCACTGTATGCTGCAGGATTTCTTTTATATAGCACACACTTACCACATACCCATTTTCTCATATCTAGGCCCAAATTTACTGCTCACAGTTTATCTGAGTGAGCTGAGCTCATGGTGTAGAACTACAGCACTGACAATAGCTTCAAACACAGAACTATGGCACCAACCTAGAAAGGGTTAAGGAACACTGAGACAATCCCTCCTCTACTAGTTTGTTACAACAAGGGTCACTGTGTAGTTTAATTTTGTAGCTTTAATTTCATTTTCTTGGATTTTTGCAATTTTTTGTAATGTTTGAATATGAAGAAGTTAGGGTAGGGACCTGTTTTTGTTAATAATTTTTTATTTAACCCTTTGACTGTTTACATCGTATATACAGTGGACCCTCGAGTTTCGGCAGCATCGACTTTCGTGAAATCCGACTTTCAGCAAGTTTTTTCGGCAAAATTTGGCCTTGCGGTTCGTGATTAGACTCATGATTCGGCAACTGTCCAGTATCTGTCTGCCCATCACCGTGCACACAAAGCCAGTCTACCACGCCATTCACACTCAGTGTGCCATTCTTTACCAACACGTGACCATCACCACGCAGGTTCATACGTAATAATCCATTGTTTTTTGTGATTGCAACTGCTAAATAAGTCACCATGGGCCCAAGGAAAGCTAGTGCAAGCCCTTTGGTAAAGAAAGTGACGAACACGGTCGAATTCAAGAAGGAAATCATTGAAAAATATGAGAGTGGAGTGTGTGTTACAGAGCTTGCCAGGATGTATGGCAAACCCCATTCAACCATCACTTCAATCGTGGCGAAAGGAAAGGAAATAAAGTGTGCTGTTGTTGCAAAAGGGGTAGATATGCTGACAAAAAGGAGATCACAAACCCTCAAAGAAGTGGAGAGGTTATTGTTGGTGTGAATTACCGAAAAACAGTTAGCAGGAGATAGTGTTATGCAGTTGATAATATGTGAAAAGGCAAGGCAGTTGCATGACGATCTCGTAAAGAAAATGCCTGCAACAAGTGGTGATGCTTGTGATTTTAAAGCCAGCAAAGGTTGGTTTGAGAGATTCAAAAAGCGTAGTGGCATTCACAGTGTGTTAAGGCAAGGTGAGGCTGCCAGTTCTGAAAAAATTGCAGCTGAGAAGTTTGTACAGGAGTTTAAGGAGTGCATAGACACTGGAGAATTCAAACCCCAACAAATGTTTGTGACAAAACAGGCCTCTTTTGGAAGAAAATGCCAAAGAGGACCTACATCACGCAGGAGGAAACGGCACTCCCAGGACACAAGCCTATGAAGGATAGGCTTACTCTCATGTTTTGTAGTAATGCTAGTGGGGATTTTAAAGTGAAGCCTTTACTGGTGTATCACTCTGAAAATCCCAGAGTGTTCAAGAAAAACAGTGTTGCCAAGAGTAATTTGTGTGTGATGTGGAAGGCTAGCAGTAAGGCATGGGTCACAAGGGATATTTTCCTAGACTGGTTTAATGAAGTGTTTGGCCCCAGTGTGAAGAAATACCACCTGGAAAATAAACTGTCACTCAAGTGCCTACTGGTAATGGACAATGCTCCTGCTCATCCTCCAGACTTGGAAGAGCAAATAGTGGAGGAGTTTAGTTTCATCACAGTGAAGTTCTTGCCCGCTAATACAACTCCTCTCCTCCAGCCCATGGACCAGCAGGTCATTTCAAACTTCAAAAAACTCTACGCAAAAGGAGCATTTCAAAAGTGCTTTGAAGTGACCTCAGACACAGAATTGACCCTAAGAGAGTTCTGGAAAGATCACTTTAATATCCTCCATTGCATAAACCTTATAGGTAAGTCTTGGGAGGGAGTGACTCCCAGGACTTTGAACTCTACTTGGAGAAAATTGTGGTCAGAATGTGTAGAAGAGAGGGATTTTGAAGGGTCTGGGGCTGACCCTAAGGAGCCTATGCCAGTTGTGGAATCTATTGTGGCATTGGGGATGTCCCTGGGGTTGTAGGTGAGTGGTGAGGATGTGGAAGAGTTGGTGGAGGACCACAGGGAAGAGTTAACCACTGAAGAGCTGCAAGAGCTTCATCTGCAACAGCAAGAGATCACAGCTCAGGAAACTGCTGCAGAGGAGGATGAAGAGAGATGGAGGAAGGTGCCTTCTTCATAGATTAAGGACATTTGTGCAAAGTGGACTGAAGTGCAAACAATTATGGATGAACTTCACCCTAACAAAGCTGTTACAGGCCGTATTGGCAACATGTACAATTACAGTGTTGTGTCCCACTTCAGACAAATCTTAAAGAAATGCCAGAAACAGAGCTCTCTGGACAAATATTTTGTGCGACAGGGTTCCAGTGACTTTCAAGTTGTTCCCAGTGCCAGTGTCTTTAAAAAACAAAGAAGGGAAGTAACCAAAGATAAGGACTTCATACCTGAAATCCTAATGGAAGGAGATTCTCCTTCCAAACAATAGTGTACACCTTCCTCCTATCCCCTCCTCCCATCTTCCATCCAGCCAGAAGTCTTCAGTAAAGGTAAGTGTAATGTTATTATTTTTTATATGCATGTACTTGATTTCTCATTTTTTCAGTATGTAAACCTTCATTTAATTTGAAAAAATATTTTATTTTAATATTTTTGGGTGTCTGGAACGGATTAATTTTATTTCTTATGGGGAAAATGGTTTCGCCATTCGGCAATTTCGACTTTCGGCAAGCTCTCTGGAACGGATTAATCACGAAACTCGCGGGTCCACTGTATACGTCTTACATGCCACTGTTTCTGATGGATTTAAATGCGTAAATTCTAGCGGCTTCAAATCAAGCAGGAGAAAGCTGGTAGGCCGGCATGTGAGAGAATGGGTCTGTGTGGTCAGTGTGCACCACGTAAAAAAATCCTGCAGCATGCAGTGCATAATGAGGAAAAAACCTGACCGTTTTTTGGGATTAAAACACAAAATTTGAGGTGTATTTTCGTATAGTATTTATCATTGTATTCTCGTTTTCATGGTCTCAGGTGATAAAATGGAAAACATTACAGAATGAGAGATGATTTTCATTACTTTCACAATGAAAACGACCTTGAAATTGAGTTCAAAGTAGCGGAACTGTTGAATTTTTACCAATGTTCAGGAGTAAGCAAATTACACCAAACGTCCAATACACATCAAGTGGGGAGTCTAATATTCTTTCATTAGTGCACTGATATTATTTATACCCTTTTTACAATAATGCAGTAGTCTGCATAACAGTAAATTTGTATGAATAAAAAATCAAAATAGAGAGCAATAGTAATATAAGAGGGGCCTAGAGACATGACTAATGAACAGAGGATATGTTATTTTAGTGCCAAGAATGTCTACATTGTTTATTCTGGACCCTATTTTGAAACTGGCATCTATTTTAATTTGCGAGAAATTGGCCAAATTGCCAATTTCTGGCCACTTTATTGGGTAGTTCAAATCGGTAAATGGGCGGTTTCTTGTATTCAACTGATAGAAAAAAATGGAATTCTAAAGAAATAGCTATGAGTTTGGTCAACTGGAACAACGGAATTGGCCAAACACAGGGCTCAAAGTCGTCGAAATTGCCAATGCGCATAAGTCGCAGAGACCGTTAACTTCGCGGAAGCGTAATTCCGTGAGTTTTCGACCAAATTTTGTACTTTTGGTGTCATTACCATCGGGAAAAGATTCTCTATCATTTCATAAGAAAGAATAATTTTTTTTTCCAAAACTTTTGCAACATAGAATGACAATTTCAGAAAGGTTCTTGCGACAGTCAAGGGGTTAATAGTCCAACAGCACTTAGGGAATAGAAACTAATCAGATTTGATCCAAGGAAGACGCTGCTAACTCCAGTTATATGGAGCAAGGGTTCTTTGTAATCAAGGCTCTCCCCTTGAAGAATAGTTGGGCAATAATTATTATTATTATATACAGAGAAAGCATTAAACTGACAAGGGTCATACAGCAGTCGGGCAATAATGCTGGTCCAAATATAGTGCAGAAAGTTCATCGATGTCTCAGTGAGTCAGGTGGGTCTAAACTGATTGTATCAGATGACAAAGAGTCCATCAGTTAAGGAGTTTAGAATCTTGGATATAAAGTTAATAAAAGATCAACTCTGAAGACTTGGTCAATTACAGTATGGCCCCACTTATACGGCAAGTTAGGTTCCAGGCTACCACCGTAAAGCGGAAATCGCCATAAAGTGGAACACCCTTTTTTTCCCCTTATAAATGCATAAAAATACTAGATAACAAGTTTACACTAACATATATTAAGTTAGCAACAGAACTAGGCATCAAAAAACAATAAAAAAGTACAATACACACATAGTGCACTCATTACTTACCTTAAAATATTTGTAGTCTTAATCTAGGGTGAGACAAGTAGTATTTGTTGTAAGAAATCAAGTGTGGTATGTATGGTAGTCAGCCGGGCTACCATACCAGGCCACCCCACCTACACATAATATTCTATTACATTTAAGCATCCTAGAGCAATAAAATGCATATACAGTTCACTCATTACTTACCTTAAAATATTTGTAGTCTTAATCTAGGGTCAGGGGTGAGTAAACGAGATAAAACGAATAAATGAGAGAGAGAGAGAGAATGAGTACATGAGGGAAGACAGGCGCAGAGTTATGTAAACAAACCAGGTAAACCTAAGTTTTCTAAAGAAACAAAGTGTACACGTCTGGTTTGTGTACAAGTTACACTGTGTACAAGTTGTCTCTACATTGATACAGTAGAATAAATAGAGAAGAACACTCCCATTCTCATGTAACACCATTTTTAGAAGAAATGACGCTCTGAGTGAAGGCAATGGAAATAAGTCACTCTGTCTGGCATTTTTGGGTTATCCTAGGTTCTCTACACATATGCTGTTATGTATAATAATCTATGTAACTGTATTTGTGTATACCTGAATAAACTTACTTACATACATACAAAAGGAATAATTTTCTACAGTTACCCCAGTAACACATTTTCTCTTATGTTAGATTAGAGAAAATGTTATTCTTGCTGTCACTTGTACAAGTTATCTGGCTACAACATCTCATATTTATGTTTATTTATTCTATTGTGGAGTGTATTTATCAACATTTTATGTTATGTATTGTGTTTATTATATAATTTTTAAAAAAATATCATGGATGGATTAATGAAAATGTGTACATTAACGTAATATATGACATTTAATGAGACTCGGTGATGATTATTATTATTATAATTATTTCTTATATGGCATCACTTGTGCAAGTCGTCTGACTACCATATCTCATATTTATGTTTATTTATTCTACTGTGGGGTGTATTTATCATCTTTATATGTTATGCATGGTGTTTATTATATAATTTTGAAAAAATATCATAGATGGATTAATGAAAATGTGTATATTAATGTAATATATGACATTTAAATGAGACTCGGTGATTATTATTATCATTACTAATATGACGTCTCGAGATATAAGACATTTACTGATTTTAATGTGTACCTGCATGCCAGCACAGTATGTAAGTTTATTTAGGTACAGGTATACATAACTATAATTATCAGAGTATATATAAAATAACTTTTAAAAACACTTAAAATTTTGGAGTTTCCAGACATAATGGAGAGACTTAGTGCTTACGGATCTCACAGAGAATGTAAACAAACCGGGTGGGGCATGGTGACCGTATTAGAAAGTCAGGTGGGGGAGCCGTATAGCGAGTTTTGGTCAAAATTTGAAATGACCGTATTGGCGGAACGCCGTAAAGCGAAACACCATAAAGCGAGGCCCTACTTTATAGTGACATTTGTTTATACATGCATGAGATGAGCTGTATTATCTACAGAAGTTAGCATCACCACAGATAAGCTAGTGTTGCTAAAATATAAAGGTTAGGAAGATGCATGAGTGATCACCAACCTGGCCAAGGCAGGAGTAGCTATATCTGTGTGTGCACCAATACCCATGGCAACACCTGGAGCACGAATACCACCAAGAGCCTCTGACGAGGCTGCTTGATACTTGTAGTCCAAACCCAGGCCACCATATTCTGAAGACAAAATATAAAATAAGTATAAGTCACAATACAGTACTATAGTTGGAACATTTCACAAACCCATGATACCATGGTTGGAACAATGCACAACTAACCCATAATATCAAGTTTCCAACAATTCACAGCTACACAAAATTTGAAAATGAAATTATCTCATAGCTGTCTTTATGGTGCAGGATGAAATGAAGCATATTGCAACCTCAGAGAAAGGATGCCATAAATATATTGTATATATTGCTTTTTCATAATTTTATATTGCTGATTTTTTCAATACAGTGGACCCTCAAATTTCGAACTTAATCCATTCCAGGAGCTAGTTCCAAATTCGAAAAGTTTGAAAAGCGAAGCAATATTTCCCATAAGAAATAATGGAAATACAATTAATCCGTTCCAGAAACTCAAAAATATTCACACAAAAATACATTTATGGAGATGAATTATAGTTTTACATACATAATTGTACACTATATTTGTTGTGTGTATTAATAAATTTAAATAAACATATAAAATAACATTTTTACTTACCTGTATTGAAGATTGGTGATGACATCTGGAAGGTAGGGAGGAGGAGGAGGAGAGAGGGAGTTCGGGTTAGTGTTTGGAATGGGAATCCCCCTCCATAAGGACTTCAGGTGTCAGAGCCCTCTCTGGGGTTACTTCCCTTCTCTGTCTTTTAATGCCACTAGGACCAGCTTGAGAGTCACTGGACCCCTGTCTCACAAAATAACTGTCCACAGTTCTCTGTTTCTGGCACCTCTTTAAGATTTCCCTAAAATGGGGAAATCAGTTTCTTTGATTTGTTCTTTCTCTGCCAGGATACAAGCGATGGTCGACTTGTTTTTCCCATACATCCTGGCAAGCTCAACAAGTTTCACACCACTCTCATACTTCTGCATTACAGTGGACCCACGCTTAATGATCACCTCCCAATGCGACCAATTATGTAAGTGTATTTATGTAAGTGCGTTTGTACATGTATGTTTGGGGGTCTGAAATGGACTAATCTACTTCACAATATTCCTTATGGGAACAAATTTGGTCAGTACTGGCACCTGAACATACTTCTGGAATGAAAAAACATCGTTAACTGGGGGTCCACTGTATTTCCTTCTTCACATCTATGGTGTTTCTCACTTTCTTTACCACAGGGGTACCACTAGCAAGTATCTTTGGACCCATGGTAGCTTATTTCACAGTCCCACAAGCAATAAACACAATGAATTAATCATAAAATGTTTGAATGAGAGCCCAGGTTAGTGTTCACTCAAGCATCAACAAAGCCAGACTGGCTCACGGCACCTGCGTGGGGACGCGGACAGAGTGGGCTAGCAGACAGGTCCGGTACCCGGCAGTTCGAAAATAGGGGCGAGTTCGATAATAGGAACAAAGTTGGTTCGAAAAAAGCGGTCGATTTTCGAAGTTTGATAAGCGATACGTTCGAAATTTGAGGTTCCACTGTAATAGCAAAAATGAAAATTTCATGCTTTATATTATTATTTGACTTATATATTAGCTTGTGTATGTAGGTAGGATGTAACAACTACACCGCTCATTGTGTATGTTGAAGGAAAGTTTTGACTGGCTGCCAACACTACAGATTACCTGCTCACTTGTTTCACAGTTCGTGCCAGGCTCAAGTGGGTACGAATACCTGAGTCACCTAACCTCGGATCTGCAGGCCTTGCTCTTCTCGTTTCTCTCTCTCTCTGGTCCTGGTGGTGGTAACAATACCTCCATCTCTGCTGTCTGGGGGAACACTGTTCTTCTCAGCTCGTGTTATTTAGACTCTGTTTTTGGTGGAGTATGTCTTCGATGGTGAGCTTGGACATACCTCTCGTAACTCTGTGCAACTCAGTTCACAGAGCATTATTTAGACTAAGTGATATTTGATGTTTTCAGAGGTCATATGTCATGGAGACAAACTGTATCTCTGGTCCAAAGTTTAACTATTGACCACATTTGTTCTGGCATCTACACACTATCATAATCAGGAGAGTGGAATTGCTGAAGCTTCAGTAATATGGTAGTTTTTTGCCTTTGTGTAGGATCTGTTGAAAGTCCACAGTTAGAGTCACTTTTGATCTTGATTCCTTGCCTGATACTGTGCTGTGCTTTGAACATTATTGTTGTCTGGCAAATGGGCCGTCATATTGTTTAACCCTTTGACTGTCACAAGCCCCTTTCTGAAACTGTCATTCTATGTCGAAAAATTTTTGGAAAAAAAATTAATTTTTCTTATGAAATGATAGAGAATCTTTTCCTGATGCTAATGACACTAAAAGTATGAAATTTGGTCGAAAACTCACAGAATTATGCTCCCATGAAGTTAGCGAATATATACGCATCGGTAATTTCGCCGACTTTGAGCCCTATTTTTGGCTAATTTCATTGTTCCAGTTGACCAAACTCATAGCTATTTCTTTAGAACTCCATTTTTTCTATCAATTGAGTACAAGAAATTGCCCATTTACCAATTTGAACTACCCAATAAAGTGGTCATGCAAATTAAAAAAAGATGCCAATTTCAAAATAGGGTCCAGAATAAATAACGTAGACATTCTTGGCACTAAAATAACATATCCTCTGTTCATTAGTCATGCCTCCAGGCCCCTTTTATATTACTCTTGTTTTCTATATTGATTTTTTATTCACATAAAAAATAGAAGATTTACTGTTATGCAGACTACTGCATTATTGTAAAAATCGTATAAATAATATCACTGCATTAATAAAAGAATATTAGATTCCCCAATTGATGTGTATTGGACGTGTGGTGTGATTTGCTTACTCTTGAACATTGATAAAAATTGAACGTTTCTGCTACTTTGAGCTAAATCTCAAGGTCGTTTTCTTCTTGAAACTAATCAAAATCATCTCTATTTCTGCAATATGTTTTCCATTCTATCAAATGAGACCAAAAAAACGAGAATACAACCATAAATACTATATGAAAATATACCTCAAAGTTGGCATTTTAATCCAAAAACACGATCAGAGTTTTTTTTTCTCATTATGCACTGCATGCTGCAGGATTTTTTTTATAAGGTGCACACTGACCACACAGACCCATCCTCTCACATGTGGGCCTACCAGCTTTCTCCTGCTTGATTTGAAGCCGCTAGAATTATTGAGTATACATACGTCTGAAACACTGGCTCGTAAGAGGTATACTATATACGACCAAAACAAAGGGTTAAGTAAGCTGTTTGACTACCTCAATGATCCAGAACTTAACTTAACTAGGGATTTCTTGTTGTCAATCACATTCTAAGCCTAAGTCAAGTTTGAGTCTTACTGAGCACATACCAAACACTTAAACAAACACACACACTTACACACCATTACTTTTGTACTTACTTGTACATCTCATCATAGCAACAAACCAGACGTTACATATTAATAGTACAGTATCTTGTTAAACGTACCAACAGAACCATATGATTATACATACAGAATAACTAAGTTATTTAAGTATACTAATGAAAAAAATTGCGAACAACTGGACTGAGGGAGTGATTAGCTCAAACTCCTCCTCTCCTTACACCTTTCTGCTTTGTATTGGACTGATGAAGCCACTGCGTGGCAAAACATTTCTTCAATAAAGATTCCTATATGTTGCATAAGTGTCTCAATCTTCATTCACAGTCTGTGAATCTGAACCAAGATATCCTTCACTGAACATCTTAGTTGCGAGCGCAGGTAACATTGATGTTTTTGCCATAACTGAGACGTGGTTTAATATGAAAAACTGGGACATGCCTGCTGAATGTAACATTCAGTGTTTTAAATTGTTTCAAGTAGACAGAAGTATCGGCAAGGGGGGTGGGGTGGCACTCCATGTCCGAGATCATTTAAATTGTTGCATAAATAACACATACAGAGTCTGATGGATAGAATTTTCAGAGTATGAAAAATTGATTTTAGGCTTGATATACCGTCTCCCAAACTTAGATAGGGACAAAGGGAGACTACTTTGAGAGGAAATTGTTAAGGCCACAAGGCACAATAACATAGTAATTCTAGGGGACTAACTTTAGTCAGATTGATTGGAATTTTTTGACTGGGAATTTAGAATCTAACAAATTTTTAGAAGTAGTTCTGGATTGTTTTTTGAAGCAGTTTGTGACAGAACCTACAAGGGGAAATAATAACCTGCTTGACTTGGTTCTGGCAAACATGGAAACCCTTCGTAATAATTTAGAAATTACAGAGGAACTTGGCGCAAGCGACCACAAATCAATTACCTTTAGCATTGAATGGAAGTATGATAGTAGGAACAACTCAGTAACAGTCCCAGATTTTTGCTTAGCAGATTACAATGGGCTTAGAGAACACTTAACTCTGGACTGGGGTAACGAAGAGAGCTATCAGTATGACAGCTTTCTAAACACTATACATGCTGCCCAAAGAACGTGTATCCCATTTAAAGAAATTAGATCAAATAGAAATGACCCAAAATGGATGAATAATAGGCTCAAATATCTTTTAGGGCAGAAGAAAGGAATTTATGGGAACATCAAAAGATGTGAGGGTCATCTTATGAATCAATATACTGACATTAAGAGGGATGTTATAAAGGGAATAAGAAAAGCTAAACGGGACTACGATATTAGAGTTACTAGGGATTCGAAAATTAACCCAAAAAGTTTTTTCCAGGTTTATAAAACAAAGGTTAGAGATTAGATAGGTCCCTTCAAAAATAACTCTGAGAATCTTACTGACAAGGAGAATGTAATATGCTCGATTTTTAATACGTAATTATTTTCTCTCGGTTTTCACACAGGAAGACACTAACAATATCCTAGCAATTAATTTTTATAGTGGGCCTGAAGAAGATAAATTATGTAATATCACAGTCACTAGCAAAATGGCTATAAAACAAGTAGAACGACTTATGCCAAGAACAGATTAACTTGGTGGCACTCGATGTATGCACAAGGCTTATTCCGCTAAGAAAAAGGAGGAGAAGATGTAAAATGTGGCAGATGTTGCAGGTGTATGGTATAGGAGGTAGGTTACTGAAAGCAGTGAAGAGTTCTTATGAGGATAGTGAAGCTCAAGTTAGAGTATGTAGGAAAGAGGAAAATTATTTCCCAGTAAAAGTAGGCCTTAGCCAAGGATGTGTGATGTCACCGTGGTTGTTTAATATATTTATAGATGGGGTTGTAAGAGAAGTAAATGCGAGGGTCTTGGCAAGAGGCGTGGAATTAAAAGATAAAGAATCACACATAAAGTGGGAGTTGTCACAGTTGCTCTTTGCTGATGACACTGTGCTCTTGTGAGATTCTGAAGAGAAGTGGATGAATTTGGTAGGGCATGTAAAAGAAGAAAATTAAAAGTGAATACAGGGAAGAGTAAGGTTATGAGGATAACAAAAAGATTAGGTGATGAAAGACTGGATACCAGATTGGAGGGAGAGAGTACGGAGGAGGTGAATGTATTCAGATATTTGGGAGTGGACGTGTCAGCGGATGGGTCTATGAAAGATGAGGTGAATCATAGAATTGATGAGGGGAAAAGGGTGAGTGGTGCACTTAGAAGTCTATGTAGACAAAGAACTTTGTCCTCGGAGGCAAAGAGGGGAATGCATGAGAGTATAGTTTTACCAACGCTCTTATATGGGTGTGAAGCATGGGTGATGAATGTTGCAGCGAGAAGGCCGGAGGCAGTGGAGATGTCATGTCTGAGGGCAATGTGTGGTGTGAATATAATGCAGAGAATTCGTAGTTTTGGAAGTTAGGAGGAGGTGCAGGATTACCAAAACTGTTGTCCAGAGAGCTGAGGAAGGGTTGTTAAGGTGGTTCGGACATGTAGAGAGAATGGAGCGAAACAGTGACTTCAAGAGTGTATCAGTCTTTAGTGGAAGGAAGGCAGGGTAGGGGTCGGCCTAGGAAAGGTTGGAGGGAGGGGGTAAAGGAGGTTTTGTGTGCGAGGGGCTTGGACTTCCAGCAGGCATGCGTGAGCGTGTTTGATAGGAGTGAATGGAGACAAATGGTTTTTAATACTTGACGTGCTGTTGGAGTGTGAGCAAAGTAACATCTATGAAGAGTTTCAGGGAAACCGGCAGGCCGGACTTGAGTCCTGGAGATGGGAAGTACAGTGCCTGCACTCTGAAGGAGGGGTATTAATGTTGCAGTTTAAAAACTGTAGTGTAAAGCACCCTTCTGGCAAGACAGTGATGGAGTGAATGATGGTGAAAGTTTTTCTTTTTCGAGCCACCCTGCCTTGGTGGGAATCGGCCAGTGTGATAATAAAAAATAATAAATAAGATGTAAAATAGAAAGAGACAGGCGCTCCCTTTACAAGCGACGGAAAAGAATAACAGAGCGGCTAAAAGAGGTCAATATATCTGAAATGCGTAGGTAGACACTGGTCAGAGAAATAGCAAGCATCGAACTTAAGCTAAAGGAATCTTATAGGAGTCAGGAATCGCGGGAAGAACTAAAGGCCATAAATAAAATCGAAAGAAACCCAAAGTATTTCTTCTATTATGCCAAATCAAAGTCGAGAACAACGTCCAGTATTGGGCCCCTACTTAAACAAGATGGGTCCTACACAGATGACAGCAAGGAAATGAGTGAGCTACTCAAGTCCCAATATGACTCAGTTTTTAGCAAGCAGCTAACCAGACTGAGAGTTGAAGATCAAAATAAATTTTTTATAAGAGAGCCACAGAATTTGGTTAACACAAGCCTATCTGATGTTACCCTGACGCCAAATGACTTCGAATAGGCGATAAATGACATGCCCATGCACTCTGCCCCAGGGCCAGACTCATGGAACTCCGTGTTCATCAAGAACTGCAAGAAGCCCCTATCACGAGCCTTTACCATCCTATGGAGAGGGAGCATGGACACGGGGGTCGTCCCACAGTTACTAAAAACAACAGACATAGCCCCACTCCACAAAGGGGGCAGTAAAGCAACAGCAAAGAACTACAGACCGATAGCACTAACATCCCATATCATAAAAATCTTTGAAAGGGTCCTAAGAAGCAAGATCACCACCCATCTAGAAACCCATCAGTTACACAACCCAGGGCAACATGGGTTTAGAACAGGTCGCTCCTGTCTGTCTCAACTATTGGATCACTAGAAGGCAAAAAGAATGCAGATGTAGTATATACAGACTTTGCAAAAGCCTTCGACAAGTGTGACCATGGCGTAATAGCGCACAAAATGCGTGCTAAAGGAATAACAGGAAAAGTCGGTCGATGGATCTATAATTTCCTCACTAACAGAACACAGAGAGTAGTCATCAACAGGGTAAAGTCCGAGGCAGCTACTGTGAAAAGCTCTGTTCCACAAGGCACAGTACTCGCTTCCATCTTGTTCCTCATCCTCATATCTGACATAGACAAGGATGTCAGCCACAGCACCGTGTCTTCCTTTGCAGATGACACCCGAATCTGCATGACAGTGTCTTCCATTGCAGACACTGCAAGGCTCCAGGCGGACATCAACAAAATCTTTCAGTGGGCTGCAGAAAACAATATGAAGTTCAACGATGAGAAATTTCAATTACTCAGATGTGGTAAACACGAGGAAATTAAATCTTCATCAGAGTACAAAACAAATTCTGGCCACAAAATAGAGCGAAGCACCAACATCAAAGACCTGGGAGTGATCATGTTGGAGGATCTCACCTTCAAGGACCATAACATTGTATCAATCGCATCTGCTAGAAAAATGACAGGATGGATAATGAGAACCTTCAAAACTAGGGATGCCAAGCCCATGATGACACTCTTCAGGTCACTTGTTCTATCTAGGCTGGAATATTGCTGCACACTATCAGCACCTTTCAAGGCAGGTGAAATTGCTGACCTAGAAAATGTACAGAGAACCTTCACGGCGCGCATAACGGAGATAAAACACCTCAATTACTGGGAGCGCTTGAGGTTCCTGAACCTGTATTCCCTGGAACGCAGGTGGGAGAGATACATGATTATATACACCTGGAAAATCCTAGAGGGACTAGTACCGAACTTGCACACGAAAATCACTCACTATGAAAGCAAAAGACTTAGCAGACGATGCAACATCCCCCCAATGAAAAGCAGGGGTGTCACTAGCACGTTAAGAGACCATACAATAAGTGTCAGGGGCCCAAGACTGTTCAACTGCCTCCCAGCATACATAAGGGGGATTACCAACAGACCCCTGGCAGTCTTCAAGCTGGCACTGGACAGGCGCCTAAAGTCGGTTCCTGACCAGCCGGGCTGTGGCTCGTACGTTGGTTTGCGTTCAGCCAGCAGTAACAGCCTGGTTGATCAGGCTCTGATCCTCCAGGAGGCCTGGTCACAGACCGGGCCGCGGGGGCGTTGACCCCCGGAACTCTCTCCAGGTAAACTCCAGGTAAACTGAAACAAAACTAGCAAAATGGCTATGAAACAAGTAGACCGACTGAAACAAAATAAATCACCGGGTCCTGATGAGCTTTTTTCAAGAGTTCTTAAGGAATGCAAAATGGAACTCTGTGAACCATTAACTAATATTTTTAATTTATCTCTTCAAACAGGTGTTGTGTCTGATATGTGGAAGACGGCTAATGTGATTCCTATTTTCAAAGCAGGAGACAAGTTGTTACCATCAAAGTACCGCCCAATAAGCCTGACCTCAATTATAGGCAAATTACTAAAGTCAATTATAGCTGATATTATAAGAAGCCATCTTGATAAGCATAATTTGATTAATGATACTCAGCATGGATTCATGAGAGGCTGTTCCTGTCTAATTTATTAATCTTCTTCAGTAAAGCTTTTGAGGCTGTTGATTATGATAAAGAATTTGATATTGTTTATTTAGATTTTAGTAAGGCTTTTGATAGAGTACCGGACCAAAGACTCTTAACCCTTTCAGGGTTTCAGACGTACTAGTATGGCTTATGCACCAGTGTCCATGACGTACTAGTACGCATAAATTCTAGCGCCTTCAAATCTAGTGAGAGAAAGCTGGTAGGCCTACATATGAAAGAATGGGTCTATGTGGTCAGTGTGCGCAGTATAAAAAAAAATCCTGCAGCACACAGTGCGTAATGAGAAAAAAAAACTTTGACCGTGTTTTTGGATTAAAGCAGCGACTTTGCACTATACAGTGGACCCCCGCTTAACGATCACCTCCCAATGCGACCAATTATGTAAGTGTATTTATGTAAGTGCGTTTGTACGTGTATGTTTGGGGGTCTGAAATGGACTAATCTACTTCACAATATTCCTTATGGGAACAAATTCGGTCAGTACTGGCACCTAAACATACTTCTGGAATGAAAAAATATCGTTAACCGGGGGTCCACTGTATTTTTCTATGGTATTTATTGTTGTATTCTAGTTTTCCTGGTCTCATTGTATAGAATGGAATACATATTACAGAAACTGAGATGATTTTGAACGGTTTTACAATGAAAAGTACCTTGAAATTGAGCTCAAAGTAGCAAAATGTCCGATTTTTACCAAAGTTCAAAAGTAAACAAATCATGCTAAGCGTCCAATACACGTCAACTGGTGAGTCTAATATTCTTTCACAAGTGCACCAATATTATTTATACCATTTCTACTCTAATGCAGTAGTCTGCATAACAGTAAATCTTATTTTTTTTGTGAGAATAAAAATTCAAAGAGGAAAGCAAAAAAAAATGTGAGAGGGGCCTGGGGACGTGACTAATGAACAGAGGAAATGTTATTTTAGTGCCAGGAATGTCTTTCTTGTTTATTCTGGACCCTATTTGGAAATTGGCATCTTTTGAAATTTGTGTGAAATTGGCAAAATTGCTAAATTCTGAATACAGTGGACCCCTGCATAGCGACTTTAATCCGTGCAAGAGGGCTCATTGTTATGCGAAATGATCGGTATGCGAATGAATTTTCCCCATAAGAAATAATGGAAATCAAATTAATCCGTGCAAGACACCCAAAAGTATGAAAAAAAAAATTTTACCACATGAAATATACATTTTCCTAAACACAAAGAGAAGGATACATGCACAATAGTAGAGTAGTACATGCACAATATATATTGTGCATGTACTACTCTACTAAATGAAGAATAAATGACACTTACCTTTATTGAAGATGCAGCAATGACTGATGAGACACTGTGTCCTGGGAGTGCCTTTTCCTCCTGAGTACTGTAGGTCCTGTTTGGCATTTTCTTCCAGAACAGGCCTTATCACACTGTGTATGCCACTACGATTCTTAAATCTCTCAAACCAACTTTTGCTGGCTTTAAATTCACCAATATGAGCACTAGTTCCAGGCATTTTTCCCTGTTCACCTGGGTGTTAGTCGACTGGTGTGGGTTGCATCCTGGGAGACAAGATTAAGGACCCCAATGGAAATAAGTTAGACAGTCTTCGATGACACTGACTTTTTTGGGTTATCCTGGATGGCAAATCCTCTGGGGTTAATTGTTTCTTGGTATTCTCAATAAGCCACACCAACAACGGTGCTACAGCAGCAGCAGCAGCAGCAGCTGACAGTGCTACAGCAGCAGCAGACGATGCTACAGCAGCAGAAGACGGTACTACAGCAGCAGCTGACGGTGGTACAGCAGCAGCAGCAGCTGATGGTGGTACAGCAGCAGCAGCAGCAGCTGACAGTGCAGCAGCAGCAGCAGCTGACGGTGGTACAGCAGCAGCAGCAGCTGTACCACCAATAGTAGCGATGGTTGATTGGGGTTTATTATACAACCTGGCCAGCTCGGAGACACGCACTCCACTTTCATACTTATCAATGATCTTTTTCTTCATCTCTATAGTAATTCTCACCCTCATTGCTGTAGGGTTGGCACTAGAAGCTTTCTTGGGGCCCATGGTCACTTATTTTGCAGATAAAATCACCAAAAACACTGTAATAATACGAAATGTTCCGATTGTATGCTTGGATGTTACCGCGGAGGCTGGCTGGTAAACAATGCCACCGGCGGCACATGCGAGGCTGGCTAAGGGCGCACATTGGACGCGTCTCGGACGAAGAGCGGTGAGCGGGTTTTTGAGCGGTATGCGAGGCAAAATTTTTGCGATAAAAGCGAGCGGTATGCGGATTGAACGTTATGTGATGCCGACGGTATGCGGGGGTCCACTGTACTGTATTGGATAGTTGAAATCTGTAAACTGGTGGTTTCTTGTACTCATTCGATAGAAAAAATGGAGTTCTAGCGAAATAGTTATGATTTTTGTTGACTAGTACATTGGAATTGGCCGAAAATAGGGTTCAAAGTGGGCAAAATCGCCGATGCTGTAAACATTGTAAAGACCGTTAACTTCGCGAGAGCATAATTCCCTAAGTTTTCCATCAAATTTCATACTTTTGGTGTCATTATGATTGGGAAAAGATTCTCTATCTTTTCATAAGAAAAAATAATATCTTTTTTTTTTTTTTTAAATTTGGGGGACCCTGAGAACAAAGTCTCTGAGAGGGCCTGTGGACCCTGAAAAGGTTAAAGAAAGTGGCAGCTCATGGCATTGGGGGAAAAGTGCTCTCATGGATCGAGTCATGGCTCACAGACAAGAAGCATAAATGAGGTTAAATCCAAGTGGGGATCTGTAACAAGTGGTGTTCCACAGGGATCAGTCTTAGGCCCGTTGTTTATAATATATATCGACCTTGATGAGGGAATTACTAGTGAAATAAGCAAATTCGCTGATGACACAAAGATAGGTAGGACAATTGATTCAAACATAGATATCATGGAGCTTCAGGAGGATTTGGACAAATTCAATACCTGGTCAGAAAAGTGGCAGATGCAATTCACTGTAGATAAATACAAGGTTCTGAAGCTCCAGAGTGTCCATAACCCTAGCACTTTTAAGTAAATTAATGTAGAACTTAGCCATACAGACTGCAAAAAGGACTTGGGGGTTATGGTAAGCAGCAACCTTAAACCAAGACAGCAATGCCTAAGTGTATGTAATAAGACAAACAGATTACTGGGAGTTACATCAAGAAGTGTAAGCAATAGAAGTTCAGAGGTTATATTACAGCTTCATACATCATTAGTAAGGCCTCACCTAGATTACACAGCTCAGTTCTGGTCTCCATATTACAGAATGGACATAAATTCGTTAGAAAACATTCAACGTAGAATGACTAAATTAATACATAGCATTAGAAATCTTCCATATGAAGAAAGATTGAAGACCCTTAAACTACAATCACTTGTAAGACGAAGAATGAGGGGAGACATGATCGAAGTGTACAAGTGGAAGATGGGTATTAACATTGTTGCGGGTATTAGCCCGCAATAATGGACTCAAATTAAATAAGTTTAGATTTAGAAAGGATATAGGAAAGTACTGGTTTGGTAATAGGGTAGTTGATGAGTGGAATGGTCTGCCTAGTAGGGTTATCGAAGCTAAAACCTTGGGTAGTTTCAAATTTAGGTTGGATAAGTACATGAGTGAGAGGGGTTGGATTTAAGTGGAACTTGCATGTTAGTGTAAATAGAACTGTCAAAGCTTATTGCTTGGGTAGTGTTTATTCTGTTAGTGGACTGGATTGGTGAAAGACCTGCCTAGTATGGGCCAACAGGCCTAATGTGTTCCTCATTTTTTATATTCTTAATTGGATTTACATTATTTCTTATGGGAAAATGGTTTCGACATTCGTGAATTTTGATTTTCGGCAGACTCTCTGGAATGGATTAATCACGAAACTCAGGGTCCACTGTACAACATTTAATGTACCTCAGAGTGATTATTATTGTGTGTTATTATTATCATTATTAATATGGCATCTTCAAGGCAAATAAGACACTTTGTGATTTTAACATGTACCTGCATGGCAGCACAGCGTATAAGTTTATTTAGGTACTGGTACACATAAGTATAATTATCAGAGTACAGCTTCTCCACTTAACGATGGAGTTTCGTTCCTAAGACCTTGTTGGTAAACGAATTCGTCGCTAAGTGAGGAGCATACTATAATGGTAGTGGGTTTGTGTCAACTATCTTTGATATTGTTTTAATGTCACCTTTGGACCATTTATAACATTTTTGGTATATATTTAACCCCTAAACGGTCCAAACGTATGTATACGTTCTTACCGCTAGTGCCCCAAACGTATATACATGTACATGTATATGTTTTATTTTTCCTGCCTCCAAATTTGGCACGACTGGCCTGAGATGCCTGGTCAGCATAGAATGGGTTTTAACACTCGGTGTGCACCATATTAAAAAAATCTGGGACCACTTAGTACCTTGTGGGAGTGCCAGTTAAATTGAGCACCAACTAGAGAAAACAGAGCGGCAAACACCAAGGATTCACTTATGTCATGTCTTATTAACACTCCCCTTTTAAGAGGAAAGTTATGTTGACCCCAAGTTTAGTGGCTTTGAGGTGGATGTGGCCACAAGTGATCGAGGAAATATCAAAAACCTCGATAATAACCCATGTGCAACATTTGTGCAACACCCTTTCAGAATGTCTGATAACCTATGCCCTAAGTAAAGAGAAACAATTCTTGAATGTGTAATCGGCTGGCTGGCTGGCTGGCTGCCTGTCTGGCTGCCTGGCTGGCTGCCTGGCTGGCTGACTGGCTCTATCTCCATCTGCCTGTCTCTCTGTCTATCTCTGTCTTTGTCTATCTGTCTCTATGTCTCTGTCTTTATCTGTCTCTATCTCCTTCTATCTCTGTCTCACAGGTACACATAAATACAATTATACATCGTGTAAATTACCTAGGATAACCTAAAAAATCCAAAGTGCTATACTGTGCTTGTAGATATAATGCATAAGAATACCTGTTGGGTCACAGTGGCTCTCTTTGAGACAGAAAGACAAGCAGAAAGACGGAAAGAGAGACAAGCAGACAGAGACAAGACAGATAAGCAGAGACAGAGATGCCGACGCTCATCAAATGTCACCCCTTATCTTATCACTGCACCTTTGCCAGTGCTCATCAAATGTCACCCCTTATCTTATCAATGCACCCTCGCCGGCACTCATCAAATGTCACCCCTTATCTTATCAATGCACCCTCGCCATGCTCATCAAATGTCATCACTTATCACTTATACTTATGTCATCACTTATCACTTATCACTTATACTCGTCTTACATCATGCTTCAAGGGAACTTCTTCTTTCTTCTTCTTCTTTCTTCTTCTTCTTCTTCTTTCTTCTTTTTCTTATTATATAATGCTGTGTATCCAAAACATTGCTGGGACCTATAAATATTCTGTACATATTCCTAGACAATAGTAAATGACCAAGGCAGGTGTAAATGTCCACCTGTCAGTGTGTTTGTGACAATTTGTTATAATTTCAGTACCTAATATTAGTGTCAGAACAAAAATTGGTTATGAAATCATAAGAACTACTATAAATTGTAATTATCAGAACATAAAAATTATATTAATAATATAAAAATGAGAAAAAAAAGTATAGTATCTGGGAAGCAGCCCACTCAAGCCATCATTCCCAGGGTCAAT
The DNA here is from genome assembly GCF_038502225.1 of Cherax quadricarinatus. Taxonomy (NCBI): domain Eukaryota; kingdom Metazoa; phylum Arthropoda; class Malacostraca; order Decapoda; family Parastacidae; genus Cherax; species Cherax quadricarinatus. The sequence continues at coordinate 23,547,332 of NC_091329.1, forward strand.
ATCCCCTACTAGAAGCTAGGGGTGTTTGGGTCAGTTACAATACCCAGGTAAGTCTGGTTAAACTCATTCCTGCAAGCGTTAGCTGTAGCTAATAGGTAGATATGGGATCTGACTTGGGTTACCAATAGACCTCGTAACCTGTGGGCAATACACCCAACCAACGTGAGTAACCTATCAACCCATTTCAAAGCAAGTGTGAAATACATGACACATACGTGCCTTTGGGGCAAAGTTAATCAAGTTACTCATCGCTCTACAGCTCCTACGAGGGAGAACTTCAGCTCCTTCGAGGAAGACTTTTTGAACCGCAGCTGCGAGAAGTCTGAGTTGTCAACAAAAGCTAAGTAACCCTCCTTGTTGTTGTATTATTATGTTGGAAAGTGAACTTAGCTAACAAGTTTTCCCCACAACACTCTTGACAAACTGTTATGAAACCAGAAACAGGACAGATGTTGCATTTTGTAACAAAGCATCGTCTAAATTGTCATCTCCAAATTATGGTATAGCAGTAAGATATAAAACAATAAAAGCCATTGACAGCTTTTCGTGTGTACTAGGAAGTAGCTTAGGGAATTCATACTTAAGATTTTTAATGAAGTACAAAGTAAGAAGAATTACAAGACTACTGCACAGAACATGGAATGCAAAAAGGTATATAAAACAAGGTCGGACAAGCAGGTGATCAGTCTCTCTCTGTCCCCTTCAGTCTCAGTCTCTCCCACCATCACTTGGTCAGTCTCAGTCTCACTCTCTCTCTTTAAAGAAAGGTTTTTACAAGGTTCGGTAAAAATTTTCTACCTTTACATTTACAAGCTAGAAGTTGCTATTTACCTCAGCTCATTTGAAAGCATTATCTCTATATTTTTATTAGGACACAAATAGGGAACAGGATGAAATTGGAGCCATCTGTGGGCCAGAGCACAGTACTGTCCCTGTATCCAAGGGTGAAATGTTCCAAGACCTGCCATGGATGCCCGAAACCACGGATAGTAGTGAACCATTTTTTGTTTACACAGATACTTATGATAAAGTTTAACTGATAAATTACGCACAGTAAGACATTACAACATTGATGGTTGGGGATCATCAACAGTGACATGGTTTGTTTTTCAACCTTTTGGAAAAATATTGTGATAGGAATTTGTTTGTTTATTTTCAACTCATCAGACATTTGCTGGAGAGGTTCTAACACTTCGGTGATTATATGAGTGACTTTAACCTCTTAACTGTCCAAATTTGACACGATTGGCCTAAGATGCCTGGTCAGCATAGACTGGGTCTTAACCCTCGGTGTGCGCTGTATTTAAAAAATCTGGGACCATTTAGTACCTTGTGGGAGCACCAGTTCAATTGAGTGCCAGCTAAAGCAAACAGAATGGCACACACAAAGGACTCACTGATGTCATGTACTAACATTCCCCTTTTAAGAGGAAAGTGTCATCTTCCCAGAATGTCCTATAACCTATGCCCTGAGTAAAAAGAAACAAGTCTGGAACTGTAATTTCGGCAAATTTACCACTCACAGTTTATCAGAGTGAGCTGAGCTCATGGCGTAGATCTACAGTTTGGACCCTGAACATGAAGCCGTAGATCTACGGGACGGACCCTGAAAGGGTTAACACTACGCTTTTGTTTATAATTTTCGGCATGAATTATTCGTTACTTCTCCCTTCATTTATGATGGCATCTAAAGGTGGTTAGAAACAATTGAACTCAGTGAACAAGGTATGTGATGGTAATAATATGGCTCTAAGCTGCAGTGCAGGTAGCCGGTAGATGTAGCCCAGGCGGGCTACATGTACCGGCTACCTACACTGTCTTCCTACATATAAATACTACTCACCTCTAAGAAAGAAGAAGAGCAGGAGTAAACTGGAGAGAGAAAGACGCTCCCTCTACAGAAGATGACGAAGAGTCACTGAGCTCCTCAGGAGTGCTAGAATATCTGATACACGAAAGGAGGCGCTGACCAGGGAAGTGGAAACTATCGAACTAAAGTTAAATGACTCTTACAGGAACCAGGAGAGACAGGAGGAGCTTAAAGCTATTAGTGAAATTGAAAGAAATTCAAAATATTTCTTTTCATATGCCAAAAACAAGGCAAATACCACATCTAGTATCGGGCCCTAACTCAGACAGGATGGGACTTACACAGATGACAACAAGGAAATGAGTGAAATATTGAAATCCCAGTACGACTCTGTGTTTAGTGAACCACTAATCAGTCTGAGGATCGACGACCCAAATTATTACATGAATGAGCCTCAAAACTCCATAAATGTATGCCAGATTTCTGGCATTACCCTAACTTTGATAGATTTTGAAAAAGCCATTGACAACATGCCCATGCACTCAGCCCCGGGCCCAGAATCGTGGAACTCTGTTTTTATTAAGAACTGCAAGAAACCCCTCTCACGTGCCCTAAGTACACTATGGAGGAGGAGCTTGGACATGGGTGAAATTCCACAGTCACTTAAAACAACGGATATAGCCCCACTCCATAAAGGTGGCAGCAAAGCATTAGCTAAGAACTATAGACCAATAGCTCTGATGTCCCACATCATAAAAATCTTTGAAAGAGTGCTAAGAAGCAGGATTGCAAATCACCTGGATTCCCAAAATCTGCACAATCCAGGGCAACATGGGTTCAGGGCAGGTCGCTCCTGCCTCTCACAACTACTGGATCACTATGATATGGCCTTGGATGCACTGGAAGAAAATCAGAATGCAGATGTAACATACACAGACTTTGCAGAAGCATTTGACAAATGCGATCATTAATAGCCCATATACGTATAATCTTCAAAACAAATTGAACACAAAGAGTAGTGGTCAACAGAGTTAAATCGGAGGCTGCCATAGTGAAGAGCTCTGTTCCACAAGGCACAGTACTTGCCCCCATCTTATTCCTCATCCTCATATCAGACATATTATTATTATTATTATTATTATTATAATCAAAAAGAAGCGCTAAGCCACAAGGGCTATACAGCGCTGCAGGGTAGGGAAGGAAGCAAGGGAATTGGATGGCAGAAGGGAGGGGGGATGATCAGCAGGTTACAGAAAACAGCGGGGCAGGGGATAGTACGGGGGTAGAAGGTAGCAAGAGATTGAAGTAGAAAGGGCTGAAGGTATCAGAATTTGTGAAGTAAGTCAGTCGTTGTCAAAAAGTCAATGAGAGAGTCCGGATGAAAGGTGGGTCCATCAGCGAGAAGGGAAGGTAAAGAGAGAGCAGCGGAGCGAAGACGACGACAGAGGTAAATTCTGCGTGCTCGTTGATAAAGTGGGCAGTCCAACAGAATGTGGCTGACTGATAATGGAGCTTGGCAATTCTCACAGAGAGGAGCAAGACGCCTCTCCATGAGGTATCCATGAGTAAGACGAGTATGGCCAATGCGAAGACGGGAGAGAGTAGTCTCCCAACCTCGACATTGGTGATAAGAAGACGGCCAGTGACCTATACTCGGTTTAATAGACTGAAGTTTGTTGCCGAGCATAGTAGACCAACGTTGTTGCCAACGGGTGTGAAGGTGGGAAGATATTGCAGCAAAATAGTCCGTAAATGGAATACCTCTATAAGAAACTGGTAGGTCATGTACTGCTGACCGCGCAGCAGTGTCTGCCTGTTCATTGCCCTGTACGTCAACATGACCAGGGACCCAACAAAAAACAATATCTTTATGCTTGGTAAAGATGCGGCGTAGCCAAAGTTGGATACGGAGGACTAAGGGGTGAGGTGTATCAAATTTTTGTATAGCCTGTAAAGCACTAAGGGAGTCTGAGACAACCACAAAAGATGACACAGGCATAGATGCAATACGGATAAGTGCTGTAAGGATGGCATATAATTCAGCAGTAAAAATACTAGCCGAAGATAGTAAATGCCCTTGTACGACGCTGTCCGGAAACACTGCTGCGAATCCTACGCCGTCAGAAGACTTAGAGCCATCTGTGTACACAGCAATGGCATGAGAATGAGAGTGAAAGTGGTCAAGAAAAAGAGAGCGGGAAGCGACCGTAGACAGTTGGGCTTTCGAGCAAGGGAGGGAGAAAGAACAGACTCGAACAGCTGGAACTTCCCAGGGGGGTAGGGAAAAGTGAGATGCTACATGTACATAGAAAGGTGGTAGTTGAAGAGAAGACAAGAGCGAATGAAGGCGAAGAGAGAAGGGATGGAGTAAACAGGGGCGTCGAACAAATAAAGAATGTCTACTAATATCAGTGACCATTCTATAAATGGAAGGATTGCGGAGATCATGAGAGCGTACATAGTAGCGCAGGCAATGGGCATCACGGCGATTGGATAAGGATGGAACGTTCGCTTCTGCATAGAGGCTCTCGACAGGGGAAGAGCGGAAAGCACCAAGGCATAAACGTAATCCTTGGTGATGAATGGGGTTAAGGCTAGAGAGAGTAGCAGGAGATGCCGCTGAATAGATCTGGTCACCATAATCAAGTTTCGATAAAATAAGGGTGGAATGTAGGCGAAGGAGGGTTCGACGATCAGCTCCCCACGAAAGATGAGCAAGGGTTTTAAGAAGGTTCAGCCGGCTGTGACAAGTTGCCTTCAGAGAGGTAATGTGAGGTTTCCAGGATAACCTACGATCAAAGAGAAGGCCCAGAAACTTGACTGTATCACGTTCAGGGATACGGGAGCCATAGAGGTACAAAGGATGATCGGAGATGACAGAGCGTCTAGTGAAAGTGATTTGGTGGGTTTTAGTGCTGGAAAATTTAAACCCACGTGTGGTGGCCCAATTGGAAACACGGTCGACTGCATGTTGGAGAGAAACTGTAAGGAGGTGACAATCAGTGCCTGCACAGGCAATAGCAAAGTCATCAACATAGAGTGATGACCAAATATTTGATGGAAGACTAGAGGCCAAATCATCAATAGCAAGGAGAAAAAGCGTTGTGCTCAGAACACATCCCTGGGGGACACCTTCAGCTTGGATAAAGTCCGGGGAGAGCACATTATTAACCCAAACACGGAAATGCCTGTCAGTTAAAAAGTTCTTAAGGAAGGATGGTAGATTGCCTCGAAGGCCTAAGGTCAAAAAATATGGCAATAACTGAGTGGTTATTCGCAAAGGCATTACGAACATACGTATCCAAGCGTAGTAAGGGGTCTATGGTAGAACGTCCCTTACGAAAGCCATATTGACGAGTGGAGAGACTGTTGTGTGTCTCTAAATACCACACTAAACGTCTATTTACTAGGCGTTCCATTACTTTGCAAACTGCACTGGTAAGAGCAATGGGACGATAGTGGGAGGTTTCATGTCCCGTAGTGCCTGGTTTGCGGAAAGGGAGAACAATGGCGGATTTCCACAGCTGTGGAAGAACTCCTTGTGACCAAATAAGATTGTAAAGGCGTAATAGGACTGCAAGGGCTGACTGATGTAAATGTTGTAGCATACGAATATGAATGTCGTCGGGCCCAGCTGCCGATGATCGACAAGCTGAGAGTGTTGCCTCCAGTTCTTGAAGTGTAAAAGGCACATTATACTGTTCTTCTCTGAGAGAAGAAAAGTCCAAGGGTGCTAACTCTCTGGCAGACTTTGAGGAAAGAAATGAGGGGCATAGATGGAGTCCCTGAGAAATACGGACCAGATGATTGCCAATTTCATTGGCAACATCTAGTGGGTTTGCTATATCAACACCGGCAACCCGCAGAACAGGAGCCGGGTCAGGAGAATATTTACCACTCAGTTTTCGTACTTTTTTCCAGACTGCACTCATAGAGGAAGCAGAGGTGATGGTGGAGACATAATCTCGCCAGCAAGTGCGTTTAGCATCACGGATGACACGGCGAGCGATCGCACGCTTCTGTTTAAAATCAAGGAGTCGCTCTGTGGTTCTATTGTACCGGTACCTGCCCCATGCAGCGCGTTTCAAACGTACTGCACGAGCACAAGCAGGAGACCACCAAGGCACGCATTTCTGAGAATGCCTGCCCGAAGTTTGGGGTATAGAATGAGAAGCTGCGGTGAAAATGGAGGACGAGAAGAGGTGTAAAAGCTCATCGATGGAGGACGAAGAAGGAACCTCTTTAAAAACAGTCAGGTGTGAGTAAAGGTTCCAATTTGCCCGATTAAATTGCCAGCGTGGGGTGCGAAGAGGTGGCGAATATGAAGGGGAAGTAAGAATGATTGGGAAATGATCACTGTCATGTAAGTCCGGGAGAACAGACCAAGTGAAGTCTAATGCGGTGGAGGAAGAGCAAACTGAGAGATCGATGCAAGAGAGAGTATGAGTCCGAGGATCAAAATGGGTGTGAGTACCTGTATTTAACCCTTTGAGGGTTTTGGTCGTACTAGTACGTCTTACGCGTAGGGGTTTTTGACGTACTAGTACTCATAAATTCTAGCGGCCTCAAATCTAGTGGGAGAAAGCTGGTAGGCCTTCATATGAAAGAATGGGTCTATGTGGTCAGTGTGCACAGTCTAAAAAAAATCCTGCAGCACACAGTGCATAATAAGAAAAAAAAACTTTGACCATTTTTTTTGAATAAATCAGCGACTTTGCAGTGTATTTTTGTATGGTATTTATTGTTGTATTCTAGTTTTCTTGGTCTCATTTTATAGAATGGAAGACATATTACAGAAATTGAGATGATTTTGACTGGTTTTACAATGAAAGGTACCTTGAAATTGAGCTCAAAGTAGCAGAAATGTTCGATTTTTACCAAATTTCAAAAGTAAACAAATCGTGCCAAGCGTGCAATACACGTCAACTGGTGAGTCTAATATTCTTTCACAAGTGCACCAATAATATTTATACCATTTTTTACACTAATGCAGTAGTCTGCATAAGAGAAAATCTTATATTTTTTGTGAGAATAAAAATTCAAAGTGGAAAGCAAAAGAATATAAGAGGGGCCTTGAGACGTGACTAATGACTAGAGGAAATGTCATTTTAGTGCCAGGAATGTCTTTCTTGTTTATTCTGGACCCTATTCGGAAATTGGCATCTTTTGAAATTTGTGTGAAATTGGCAAAATTGCTAAATTCTGACCACTGTACTGGATAGTTGAATTTCATAAATGGGTGGTTTCTTGCACCCATTCGATAGAAAAAATGGAGTTCTATCGAAATATTCATGTTTTTTGTCGACTAGTACAGTGAAATTGGCCGAAAATGGGGCTCAAAGTGGGCAAAATCGCCGATGCGTAAACATCGCCGAGACCGCTAACTTTGCGAGAGCATAATTCCGTAAGTTTTCTATCAAATTTCAAACTTTTGGTGTCTTTATGATCGGGAAAAGATTCTCTATCTTTTCATAAGAGAAAATAATTTTTTTTTTTTTTTAAATTTGGCCGACCCTGAGAACGAGTTTCGGAGAGGGCCTGTCGACCCTCAAAGGGTTAAAACATGGAGGGGGTGGGTGGCAAGAAAAGCCTCTAACTGAATTCCACGGGAATCACAGTGAGACCCCCCCCAGAGGAAATGGTGGGCATTAAAATCACCAAGTAACAGAATCGGTGGTGGTAATGACGAAACAAGGAAGGCAAAATCCGGAATAGATAATGCCCGAGAAGGAGAGAGATATAAAGAACAGAGCGTATACCACCTATGTAAGTGGATACGGGCTGCTGTGTAATGCAGCGAAGTATGAACAAATAGCTGATGGTACGGAATATCAGTGCGGAGAAGAAGGGCACTTTCATTAAAGGTCCAATCAGGAAAAGGATCTGAAGAATACAATAAATTATACCCTGAGATGTGAGAAATAACAGCAGAGTGTAATTTTGGTTCCTGTAAGCAAACACCAACAGGGGCAAACTGGGAGAGTAACATCTGAAGCTCACCCCGATTACCCATGAGGCCGCGTATATTCCACTGTAAAAAGGCCATGATTGGCAATGATAAAGATACTTGCAATCCGCAGGTAAGGGTTCCTACGGACTAGAAGGGTTAGAAAAGTCCACATGCGGAGGCAGTGGAAAATGTTCAAGCAGCGAAGGAACGGTGCGCTGTGAAGAAAGGAGTTGCGCAGATGGAGCAGAGGAGAGAGAAAGAGCGGAAGGTGGATCAGTGTCCATTGATGGTTTGGTCTCTGCAATATATTCAGAGATTGCTTCAAGTGTTTCGGAATTCAGAGATGTCGTATGGGAGACAATATTGGGAATGGTAGGGGGAGGATGAGTAAAGATTGGAACTGTATTGGACTGTACCAAGGTAGGGGGGGGGGGCGAAAGGGTGGAGGGAACTGGAGAAGCGTGGCAGGGGACAGAAGAGACAGGAACCTGGGAGGTGGCAGAAGAGGAAGAAACTTGGGAGGGAACAGGGGAGGAAGGTACATTACGAGGAGGAGGGTGAACCTCTGCACTTGTAACTGAGCCAGTGAGAGGGGAAGAACTAGGGACAGAGACAGGGAGGGTAAAATGAGGAGGTGGAAGATGGGTAGGAGGTGTTACCGGACCTTTTTTAGACTTTTGAGAAGTAGAGGGACGATTGGGAGGAGGTGTCGTACGAGGTCTCGTCGATACTGAGGCTTGTAAGAGAGAACTCGAAGAAGCGAGATTAGACTGAGGCGTTGAAGTAGGGACGTCTGAGCTGAGGACAGCAAAAGGATTAGATACAGGAGTGATTATGGGAGAGGTAACCACAGAGGTGGGTGTAGAAGATGGGATACCAGAAGTGGGGGGACGTTTTGAAACACGGGAATAAGAAACACGTGGGAGTCTCCCTTGGAGGCGGAGATGAGAAACTGCCATGGCATAAGGGAGACCTTCTGTCTCTTTGAGGTAACGGATCTCCCGCTCGTTTAAATAGACCTGACAACGGCGAGAGTACGAAGGGTGAGCCTCATGACAGTTAAGGCAAGAGGGAGATCGATTGCAAGACGTATTAGAATGGTCATCGGCACCACAGACTGGGCATTCGGCGATAGATCTGCAATATTTCGCTGGATGGCCAAATCGCCAGCAATTTCTACACTGTTGTGGTGTAGGGATCACCTTTCGAACTTGTAACCGATGTCCTGCTATATAAACTGAGGATGGGAGTTCTCGGCTGTCAAAAGTTAAACGAGCCACATTGCTAGGGTATCGTCTCCGCCCACGGGCAGGAAGAACGTAAGTGTCTACCTTGAGGATTGGGAGATCTTGGAGTTCCAGCTGTTCTAGAATGTCGGTGCCACATGTCTGGAAATTTTGTTGAACTATGGTATGGGGCAGAATGACGGTACCACTACAAGAATTGAGGGAATGATGTTTTTCAAGGGTGACAGGAACAGTATCTATATGGGAAAGACGAGAGCGCTCACGAGCCTGGGTAGCATTCTGTACGGTAATGATGCGCGTACCGCTCTTAAGAGCATGAAAAGAAATATCTTTACCAACATGGCGTAGTAGTGCCTTGCCAATACTATGGTCAGAAAGATAGGCAGTAGAGGAAGTTGGTCGTAAAGTGAAGAATTTAGTCCACTGTTCAGTCTGAAACTGAGCGTGGAAAGGTAGTGAAGGACGTGTCGATCGTTTCTGAGAAGAACGAGAAGGTGAAGGTGGAGAAGTATCATCAGCAGGTAATTGTCGTTGACGTTTAGGCATGGGACCAGAGTTGGTCCGACGTGGAACGGGTCGGCGATTTGAAAATTGCCGCACCGTAGAGGGAGAGGCTGGAAGCATAGTCAGAGGAGAGCGAAGGTCTGATAAATCGAAGGAGTCAGTCGAGGCCTCAGTACCTGAAGCGGGAGAGGAAACAGCACCGGCAATAGGTACAGAGGCATGAGGAATGTCTGAAGAGTGGTCCAAAGACGGGGCGGGGTCAGAACGGGGTGCGGTATCAAGAAGGGGCCCGGGGGTACCAGGTTCATGGACTAGGGCTGCCATGGTTAGGTTACTTCTTTCTTTTTGTTTTTAAGAAAAAAAAAGAAAGAAAAGAAAATAAAAATAAAAAAAGAAAAAAAAAGGGGGGACCGGGGAGGGATAGGTCCTAGGAGGAATGAAAGGGCCAGAAATCTCCCTCCGCGCCCAAGAGGACCTCAGCACCGCAAGTAGCGCAGATGCAGCATGGAACCCGTGCCATACCCTACCCATCATGCTAGTAAACTAACAATCCGGGATAGCAACCTCACATCTGCCGAGCTACCTCGGTGGACAAAAGAGAGGGCGGCCGGATATCCGCCACAAAGCATACCTCCTTCGGCCACCACCCCCGGAATCCGAAAGGTGGCTTCCAGAGATACACTCGTCGCCCGAAAGACACCCAAAGCTACTCCGGGATACCGGAGAGGGATCGGGACATCCCCAGGCGATCCAGATTCCACGGCAAACTATGCCACCGCTAAGAACCTCAACGGAATGGGATGGACCCCGGTAACCTTTCTCCTACCCAGGAACTAGCGCACCTGTGGGAGAAATCCCAAAGGACAAAAAGAGGAAGGGCAAAAGGGAGGAGTGGGGAGGAGGAGGAGGAAAGGAAAAAGGGGAGGATGGGGAGGATGGGATAGGGGAGGGGAGATTGGGGGGTAATTAGGTTCGGTCTGAGGAAGAAGACCGATAGGTCTAATTCCTCAGACCAAGAGCCTCTTCACCACGCCAAGGAGCCCCCCTTGAAGAGGTTATATCAGACATAGACAGAGATATACATCACAGCACCATATCATCCTTTGCGGATGATACTAGGATCTGCATGAGGCTGTCATCTGCTGAGGATGCGGTTAACCTCCAAGAAGATATAAACAAAGTTTTCCAGTGGGCAACGGTAAACAATATGATGTTCAATGAGGACAAATTCCAACTACTCCGTTATGGAAAACTGGAGGATATAGTAACTAGAACAGAGTATACTACAGACTCTGGCCATACAATAGAGCGGAAAAATAATGTAAGGGACCTGGGAGTAGTAATGACTGAGGATCTCACTTTCAAGGATCACAACAGTGCCACGATCGCATGTGCAAAGAAAATGATAGGATGGATAATGAGAACGTTCAAAACGAGAGATGCCAAGCCAATGATGATCCTTTTCGAATCACTTGTTCTCTCTAGGCTGGAATACTGCTGTACATTAACATCTCCATTCAAAGCAGGTGAAATCGCAGATCTAGAGTGTGTACAGAGATCCTTTACTGCACGTATAAGTTCTGTCAAGCACCTTAACTACTGGAAACGCTTGGAAGCACTTGACTTGTACTCGTTGGAACGCAGGAGGGAGAGATACATCATAATCTACACTTGGAAAATCCTGGAAGGAATGGTCCCAAATCTGCACACAGAAATCACTCCCTACGAAAGTAAAAGACTGGGCAGTTAGTTTAATATGTTTATTATGCGCCCCATACCCATTCTGTGTACCCATCCTGTGGGCGGTAGTCAAAAGATTACAGAGGTACATAATTGGTCCAGGGACTGAACTCCAAAGTTTTGATAGCTGAGCAAGTTACAGACGTAATGAACTCACAATTTACAAAGGTAATGAACTCACAATTTACAAAGGTAATGAACTCACAATTTACAAAGGTAATGAACTCACAATTTACAAAGGTAATGAACTCACAATTTACAAAGGTAATGAACTCACAATTTACAAAGGTAATGAACTCACAATTTACAAAGGTAATGAACTCCAGGTAGGTCTAGTCACAATCATGACAAGTTACAAAGGTATTTACAGATTACAGAGGTACGTAATGGGTCCAGGGACTGGGCCCCCAAAGTTTTGATAGCTGAACTAGGTACATACAAAGGTAATGAACTCACAAGTTACAAAGGTAATGAATCCTGTAAGAATGGTTAGCGATGCAAAATGCCCATTAAAAGTAGGGGCGCCATTGGTATACTAAGGAAGAACACTAAGTGTCCGGGGCCCAAGACTGTTCAACAGCCTCCCATCAAGCATTAGGGGAATTGCCAATAAACCCCTCGCTGCCTTCAAGAGAGAGCTGGACAGATACCTAAAGTCAGTGCCGGATCAGCCAGCCTGTGGCTCGTATGTTGGACTGCGTGCGGCCAGCAGTAACAGCCTAGTTGATCAGACCATGATCCATCGGGAGGCCTGGTCATGGACCGGGCCGCGGGGGCGTTGATCCCCGGAATAACCTCCAGGTAACCTCATCCAACATTAAGACTACACATATTTTAAGATAAATAATGAGTGTATCGTATGTGCATTTTATCTCTCAGGGCTGCTTTAACCCTCTGACTGTTTTGGCCATAGATATACGTCTAATTTCAACAAATTTTGTTGAAAATAAGAAAAAGTTTTGGAGTGAGATTAACAAGTTAAGAAAGCCTAGAGAACAAATGGATTTGTCAGTTAAAAATAGGAGAGGAGAGTTATTAAATGGAGAGTTAGAGGTATTGGGAAGATGGAGGGAATATTTTGAGGAATTGTTAAATGTTGATGAAGATAGGGAAGCTGTGATTTCGTGTATAGGGCAAGGAGGAATAACATCTTGTAGGAGTGAGGAAGAGCCAGTTGTGAGTGTGGGGGAAGTTCGTGAGGCAGTAGGTAAAATGAAAGGGGGTAAGGCAGCCGGGATTGATGGGATAAAGATAGAAATGTTAAAAGCAGGTGGGGATATAGTTTTGGAGTGGTTGGTGCAATTATTTAATAAATGTATGGAAGAGGGTAAGGTACCTAGGGATTGGCAGAGAGCATGCATAGTTCCTTTGTATAAAGGCAAAGGGGATAAAAGAGAGTGCAAAAATTATAGGGGGATAAGTCTGTTGAGTGTACCTGGTAAGGTGTATGGTAGAGTTATAATTGAAAGAATTAAGAGTAAGACGGAGAATAGGATAGCAGATGAACAAGGAGGCTTTAGGAAAGGTAGGGGGTGTGTGGACCAGGTGTTTACAGTGAAACATATAAGTGAACAGTATTTAGATAAGGCTAAAGAGGTCTTTGTGGCATTTATGGATTTGGAAAAGGCGTATGACAGGGTGGATAGGGGAGCAATGTGGCAGATGTTGCAAGTGTATGGTGTAGGAGGTAGGTTACTGAAAGCAGTGAAGAGTTTTTACGAGGATAGTGAGGCTCAAGTTAGAGTATGTAGGAAAGAGGGAAATTTTTTCCCAGTAAAAGTAGGCCTTAGACAGGGATGTGTGATGTCACCGTGGTTGTTTAATATATTTATAGATGGGGTTGTAAGAGAAGTAAATGCGAGGGTCTTGGCAAGAGGCGTGGAGTTAAAAGATAAAGAATCACACACAAAGTGGGAGTTGTCACAGCTGCTCTTTGCTGATGACACTGTGCTCTTGGGAGATTCTGAAGAGAAGTTGCAGAGATTGGTGGATGAATTTGGTAGGGTGTGCAAAAGAAGAAAATTAAAGGTGAATACAGGAAAGAGTAAGGTTATGAGGATAACAAAAAGATTAGGTGATGAAAGATTGAATATCAGATTGGAGGGAGAGAGTATGGAGGAGGTGAACGTATTCAGATATTTGGGAGTGGACGTGTCAGCGGATGGGTCTATGAAAGATGAGGTGAATCATAGAATTGATGAGGGAAAAAGAGTGAGTGGTGCACTTAGGAGTCTGTGGAGACAAAGAACTTTGTCCTTGGAGGCAAAGAGGGGAATGTATGAGAGTATAGTTTTACCAACGCTCTTATATGGGTGTGAAGCGTGGGTGATGAATGTTGCAGCGAGGAGAAGGCTGGAGGCAGTGGAGATGTCATGTCTGAGGGCAATGTGTGGTGTGAATATAATGCAGAGAATTCGTAGTTTGGAAGTTAGGAGGAGGTGCGGGATTACCAAAACTGTTGTCCAGAGGGCTGAGGAAGGGTTGTTGAGGTGGTTCGGACATGTAGAGAGAATGGAGCGAAACAGAATGACTTCAAGAGTGTATCAGTCTGTAGTGGAAGGAAGGCGGGGTAGGGGTCGGCCTAGGAAGGGTTGGAGGGAGGGGGTAAAGGAGGTTTTGTGTGCGAGGGGCTTGGACTTCCAGCAGGCATGCGTGAGCGTGTTTGATAGGAGTGAATGGAGACAAATGGTTTTTAATACTTGACGTGCTGTTGGAGTGTGAGCAAAGTAACATTTATGAAGGGATTCAGGGAAACCGGCAGGCCGGACTTGAGTCCTGGAGATGGGAAGTACAGTGCCTGCACTCTGAAGGAGGGGTGTTAATGTTGCAGTTTAAAAACTGTAGTGTAAAGCACCCTTCTGGCAAGACAGTGATGGAGTGAATGATGGTGAAAGTTTTTCTTTTTCGGGCCACCCTGCCTTGGTGGGAATCGGCCAGTGTGATAATAAAAAAAATAAAAATAATATATACGTCTAACGAGCCAGTGTTTCATATGCATATACAGTGGATCCTCGACCAACGATGGCATCGTCTAATGTTAAATCCGACAAGCAATACATTTTAACACAAAAATTTTGCCTCGACTAGCGGTAAAAAGCTCAACCAACATGATTCGTTCCATTCGAGACACGTCCACTTGTGGCCTGAGCGCGCCAGTGTTTACAAGCCAGCCAGCCACCGCGGTCCCATCCAAACATACAATCGGAAGATTTCATATTATCACAGAGTTTTTAGTGATTGCACCTGCAAAATAAGTCACCATGGGCCCCAAGAAAGCTTCTAGTGCCAACCCTACAGCAAAAAGGGTGAGAATTACTATGAATATAAAGAAAGAGATCATTGCTAAGTATGGAAGTGGAGTGCGTGTTTCCGAGCTGGCCAGGCTGTACACAAAACCCCAATCAACCATCGCTACTATTGTGGCCAAGAAAACGGCAATCAAGGAATCTGTTCTTGCCAAAGGTGCAACTATGTATTCGAAACTGAGATCGCAAGTGATAGATGTTGAGAGACTGTTATTGGTGTGGATAAATGAAAAACAGATAGCAGGAGATAGCATCTCTCAAGCGATCATATGTGAAAAGGCTAGGAAGTTGCATGACGATTTAATTAAAAAAATGCCTGCAACTAGTGGTGATGTGAGTGACTTTAAGGCCAGCAAAGGTTGGTTTGAGAGATTTAAGAATCATAGTGGCATACATAGTGTGATAAGGCATGGTGAGGCTGCCAGCTCAGACCAAAAAACAGCTGAAAAATATGTGCAGGAATTCAAGGAGTACATAGACAGTGAAGAATTGAAACCTGAATAAGTGTTTAATTGTGATGAAACAGGCCTGTTTTGGAAGAAAATGCCAAGCAGGACCTACATTACTCAGGAGGAAAAGGCACTCCCAGGACATAAGCCTATGAAAGACAGGCTTACTCTGTTGATGTGTGCTAATGCTAGTGGTGATTGCAAAGTGAAGCTTTTATTGGTGTATCACTCTGAAACTCCCAGAGTGTTCAGGAAAAACAATGTCGTCAAGGATTTGACACCTCAAGTCCTAATGGAAGGGGATTCCCCTTCTAAACACCAACACCATCCACACTCTCCCCTCCTCCCATCCCATCAATCATCACCAGATCTTCAATAAAGGCAAGTGTCATGTAATTGTACATGTCTTCTTCAGTTTGTGTGTATTAAAATTAATATTTCATGTGGTCAAAATTTTTTTTTTCAATACTTTGGGGTGTCAGGAATGGATTAATTTGATTTCCATTATTCCTTACGGGGAAATTTAACTCGACTAACGATAATTTTGACTAACAATGAGCTCTCAGGAACGGATTAATATCGTTGGTCGAGGGTCCACTGTATACTCAATAATTCAATTCTAACAGCTTCAAATCAAGCAGGAGAAAGCTGGTAGGCCCACATGTGAGAGAATGGGTCTGTGTGGTCGGTGTGCACTGTATAAAAAATATCCTGCAGCACGCAGTGCATAATAAAAAAAAACTCCGACCGTGTTTTTGGATTAAAATGCCCACTTCGCGGTGTATTTTCATATAGTATTTATGGTTGTATTCTCATTTTCTTGGTCTCATTTGACAGAATGGAAAACATATTACAGAAATAGAGATGATTTTGATTAGTTTCATGATGGAAACGACCTTGAAATTGAGCTGAATGTAGCGGAAATGTTCAATTTTTACCGATGTTCAAGAGTAAGCAAATCAGACCACATGTCCAATACACGTCAACTGGGGAGTCTAATATTCTTTCACTAGTGCACTGATATTATTTATACCATTTTTACAATAATGCAGTAGTCTGCATAACAATAAATCTTCTATTTTTTGTATGAATAAAAATTCAAAATAGAAAGCAAGAATAATATAAGAGGGGCCTGGAGACGTGACTAATGAACAGAGGATATGTTATTTTACTGCCAAGAATGTCTGCATTGTTTATTCTGGACCCCATTTTGAAATTGGCATCTTTTTAAATTTGCATGAAATCGGCCAAATTGCCAATTTTTGACCACTTTATTGGGTAGTTCAAATCAGTAAATGGGCGGTTTCTTGTACTCAATTGATAGAAAAAATGGAGTTCTAAAGAAATAGGTATGAGTTTGGTTGACTGGAATAATAGAATTGGACGAAAATAGGGCTCAAAGTCGGCGAAATTGCCGATGCATGTATATCGCAGAGATCGCTAACTTTGCAGGAGCGTAATTCCGAAAGTTTTTGATCAAATTTTGTTCTTTTGGTGTCATTAGCATCGAGAAAAGATTCTCTATTATTTCATAATTTTTTTTTTTTCCAAAAAATTTTGCGACATAGAATGAGTTTCAGAAATGGGCTTACGACAGTCAAAGGGTTAAATATCATATACAGTGGACCCCCGCATACCGTTGGCATCACATAACGTTTAATCCGCATACCGATACATTTTAACGCTAAAATTTTGCCTCACATACCGCTTAAAAACCCGCTCACCGCTGTTCATCCGAGACGCGTCCAATGTGCGCCCTCAGCCAGCCTCACATGTGCCGCCGGTGGCATTGTTTACCAGCCAGCCTCCGCGGTAACATCCAAGCATACAATCGGAATATTTCATATTATTACAGTGTTTTCGGTGCTTTTTCTGGAAAATAAGTGACCATGGGCCCCAAGAAAGCTTCTAGTGCCAACCCTACAGCAATAAGGGTGAGAATTCCAATAGAGATGAAGAAAGAGATCATTGATAAGTATGAAAGTGGAGTGCGTATCGCCGACCTGGCCAGGTTGTACAAGAAACCCCAATCAACCATCGCTACTATTGTGGGCACCAGAAAGGCAATCAAGGAAGCTGTTCTTGCCAAAGGTTTAACTGTGTTTTCGAAACAAAGATCGCAAGTGATGGAAGATGTTGAGAGACTCTTATTGGTGTGGATAAATGAAAAACAGCTAGCAGGAGATAGCGTCTCTCAAGCGATCATAAGCGAAAAGGCTAGGAAGTTGCATGAGGATTTAATTAAAAAAATGCCTGCAACTAGTGATGATGTGAGTGAATTTAAGGCCAGCAAAGGTTGGTTTGAGAGATTTAAGAAGCGTAGTGGCATACATAGTGTGATAAGGCATGGTGAGGCTGCCAGTTCGGACCACAAAGCAGCTGAAAAATATGTGCAGGAATTCAAGGAGTACATAGACAGTGAAGGACTGAAACCTGAACAAGTGTTTAATTGTGATGAAACAGGCCTGTTTTGGAAGAAAATGCCAAGCAGGACCTACATTACTCAGGAGGAAAAGGCACTTCCAGGACATAAGCCTATGAAAGACAGGCTTACTTTGTTGATGTGTTCCAATGCTACTGGTGATTGCAAAGTGAAGCCTTTATTAGTGTATCACTCTGAAACTCCCAGACCGTTCAGGCAAAAGAATGTCCTCAAGGAGAATTTGTGTGTGCTGTGTAGGGCAAACAGTAAGGCATGGGTCACTAGGGACTTTTTCTGACTGGTTACACCATGCATTTGCCCCCAATGTGAAAGATTACCTAACTGAAAAGAAATTAGAACTTAAGTGCCTCCTGGTGTTAGACAATGCCCCTGGTCATCCTACAGACGTGGCAGAGCGACTTTATGGGGACATGAAATTCATTAAGGTGAAGTTTTTGCCTCCTAATACCACTCCTCTCCTGCAGCCCATGGACCAGCAGGTTATTGCAAACTTCAAAAAACTGTACATAAAAGCTCTGTTTGAAAGGTGCTTTGTAGTGACCTCAGAAACTCAACTGACTCTAAGAGAGTTTTGGAGAGAGCACTTTAATATCCTCAATTGTGTAAACCTTATAGGTAAGGCTTGGGAGGGAGTGACTAAGAAGACCTTGAACTCTGCTTGGAAGAAACTGTGGCCAGAATGTGTAGACAAAAGGGATTTTGAAGGGTTTGAGGCTAACCCTGAGAGGATTATGCCAGTTGAGGAATCCATTGTGGCATTGGGAAAGTCCTTGGGGTTGGACGTTAGTGGGGAGGATGTGGAAGAGTTGGTGGAGGAGGACAATGAAGAACTAACCACTGATGCTGATAGATCAACTTCAACAGCAAGAGGCCAGACCTGAGGAAACTGGTTCAGAGGAGGGGAGAGAGAAATTGAAGAAGTTGCCTGCTACAAAGACTAAGGAAATCTGTGCAAAGTGGCTTGAAGTGCAAACCTTCATGGATGAAAATCACCCTCACACAGCTATTGCAAGCCGTGTTGGCAACCTGTACACTGACAATGTTGTGAAACACTTTAGGGAAGCCATAAAGGAACGAGAGGTACAGGCCACTATGGACAGATATGTTGTGCGAAAGAAGTCCAGTGACTCTGAAGTTGGTCCTAGTGGCATTAAAAGAAGAAGGGAAGTAACCCCAGAAAAGGACTCGACACCTCAAGTCTTAATGGAAGGGGATTTCCCTTCTAAACACTAACACTCTCTCTCCCCTCCTCCCATCCCATCAATCATCACCAGATCTTCAATAAAAGTAAGTGTCATGTAATTGTGCATGCCTTTTTCAGTTTGTGTGTATTAAAATTAACATTTCATGTGGTAAAATTTTTTTTTTTCATACTTTTGGGTGTCTTGCATGGATTAATTTGATTTCCATTATTTCTTATGGGGAAAATTCATTCGCATACCGATCATTTCGCATAACAATGAGCCCTCTTGCACGGATTAAAATCGCTATGCGGGGGTCCACTGTACATGTATTCAATTGGGGACAGGGAGCCAGGGCTACCTACAAATAAGTACCACTCACCTCTTGCCCTACATTAATAAGACTACAAATATTTTAAGGTAAGTAATAAATGTACTGTGTATGTATTTTACTTTTTATTGTGTTTTTTTTAATATCTAGTTCTATTACTAACTTAATATAAGTTAATGTAAACTTATTGTCTGGCATTTATATGCATTTATAAGTGGAAAAAATGGTGTTTTGTTTTCTGGTGATGTCTGCTTTCCGGTGATAGTCTGGAACCTAACCTGCTGTATAAGTGGGGCCCTATGGTATTTAGGTGTGTATGCTGATCAAAGAGCCCATCGTAAGTCTAGGTCATCAGTAAACAAGTATGTCACTAAGTGAGGAGAGGCTGTAACTGAAACTGCAGAAACTGAATCCATGGACACTAACTGCCCCCTTCAAGGCAGGCAAAATTGCTGACCTGGAGAGTATACAAAGAACTTTCACAGACACATAAGTACGATAAGGCACCTAAATTACTGGGATCGGTTGAAGGCCCTTGATTTGTATTCCCTGGAATGCAGGCAAGAGAGATACATGATAATATACACTTGGAAAATCCTAGACGGATTATTACCAAACTTGCACACGAAAATCACTCCCTATGAAAGCAAAAGATTCAGCAGGAGATGCAACATACCCACAATGAAAAGCAGGGGCGCCACGAGTACACTGAGAGACAACACAGTAAGTGTCTGGGGCCCAAGACTATTCAACTGCCTCCCAGCATACATAAGGGGGATTACCAACAGACCCCTAGCTGTCTTCAAGAAGGCACTGGACAGGCATCTGAAGTCAGTGCCTGACCAGCTGGGCTGTGGTTCGTACATCAGTTTGCATGCGGCCAGCAGTAACAGCCTGGTTAATCAGGCACTGATCCACCACAAGGCCTGGTCTCAGACCGAGCTGCGGGAGTGCTGACCCCTGAAACCCTCTCCAGGTATACTCCAGGTATGGATACTGGGTGCTACTGTATATCAATGAGTTTAATGACTGGGGAAACTAGTTTTAGTTGCAGACGAATAAGATATGTGCAACAATTCAATATCTTTAATGTGGATAAGTTTCACCAACCAGTGACTTTATGAATCCAATACAGAGAATAACACAGATGGTTGAAGACAAAGTAGTAGTTTGAAATAATCAGTCCCAAAGTATACAAAGGAAGTATTCAGTGCAACAGTCTTGATGAACCTGACTGTTGGAACTGATCACTCAAAACATGAAGTTCAATGAAGAGAAATTTCAACTACTCAGGTATGGAAAACTTGAGGAAATTAAAACTGTATCAGGGTATACAACAAATTCTAACCATACAATAGAGCAAAAAAGTAATGTGAAGGACCTGGAAGTGATAATGTCATAGGATCTCACCTTCAAAGACCAACAACAATGTATCCACCGTTTCTATTAGGAAAAAGATTCTAACCATACAATTGAGAAAAAAGTAATGTGAAGGACTTGGAAGTGATAATGTCAGAGGATCTCACCTTTAAAGACCAACAACAATGTATCCATCATATCTGCTAGGAAAAAGATAAAATGGATAATGAGAACCTTCAAAACCAGGAATGCCAAGCCCATGATGATTCTCTTCAAAATGCTTGTTCTCTCTAGGCAGGAATACTACTGTACACTAACTACCACCTTCAAGGCAGGCAAAATTGCTGACCTGGAGAGTGTACAAAGAACTTTCATGGCACACATAAGTGCGATATAGCACCTAAATTACTGAGAATGGCTGAAGTCCCTTGATTTGTATTCCCTGGAATGCAGGCAAGAGAGAAATATGATAATATACACTTGGAAAATTCTAGAGGGATTAGCACCTAACTTGCACACAAAAATCACTCCCTGTTAACCCTTTGACTGTTTTGGTCGTATATATATGTCTTACGAGCCACCGTGTTTGACGTATATATACTCAAAAATTCTAGCAGCTTCAAATCAAGCAGGAGAAAGCTGGTAGGCCCACATGTGAGAGAATGGGTCTGAGTGGTCAGTGAGATAAGATAAGATAAGATAAGATTTTGTTCGGATTTTTAACCCCGGAGGGTTAGCCACCCAGGATAACCCAAGAAAGTCAGTGCGTCATCGAGGACTGTCTAACTTATTTCCATTGGGGTCCTCAATCTTGTCCCCCAGGATGCGGCCCACACCAGTTGACTAACACCCAGGTACCTATTTGCTGCTAGGTGAACAGGACAATAGGTGTAAGGAAACATGTCGAAATGTTTCCACCCGCCGGGAATCGAACCCGGGCCCTCCGTGTGTGAAGCGGGAGCTTTAGCCACCAGGCCACTGGGCCACCATATAAAAAAAATCCTGCAGCATGCAGTGCATAAAGAGAAAAAAAAAACTCCAACCGTGCTTTTGGATTAAAACATCGACTTTGTGATGTATTTTCATATAGTATTTATGATTGTATTCTCGTTTTCTTGGTCTCACTTGATAGAATGGAAAACATATTATAGAAATTGATTGGTTTTACTATGAAAAGAACCTTGAAATGGAGCTCAAAGTATGGGAAATGTTTGATTTTTGCCGATGTTCGAAAGTAAACAAATGATGCCATTGTCCAATAAATGTCCAACTAGCCATTCTAATATGCAGTCATGAATGGGTTGACATTATTTATACAATTATTACAGTATTGCAGTAATCTGCATAACAGTAAATCTTCTATTTTTTGTTTAAATAAAAATTCAAAATAGAAAGCAAGAGTAATATCAGAGGGGCCTGGACATGTGACTGATGAACAAAGAAAATGTTATTTTAAAACTAGGAATGTCTGCATTGTTCATTCTGGACCCTATTTTGAAATTGGCATACATATTTTTTAATTTGCGTGAAATTGGCCAAATTGCAAATTTCTGACCACATTATTGGGTAGTTGAAATCGGTAAATGGGCAGTTTCTTGTACTCAATCGATAGAGCAAATGGAGTTCTAAAGAAATAGCCATGAGTTTGGTCGACTGGAACAATGGAATTAGCTGAAAATAGGGGTAAAAGTTGACGAAATCGCCGATTTGTAAATATCGCCGAGGTCGCTAATTTCGCGAGAGCGTAATTCCATAAGTTTTCCATCAAATTTCGTTCTTTTGGTGTCATTACCATCGGGAAAAGATTCTCTAACATTTCATAAGAACAAATTATTTTTTTTTTTTTTTTTTTTAATTTTTCAACACCAGGAGACATCTCAGGATTGGGGATCTCGGCAGCCAAGGAGTTAAAGCAAAAGACTCGACAGGAGATGCAACCTTTCCCCAAGTACACTGAAACATTCCCCACGAGTACACTGAAAGACAACACAGTAAGTATCAGGGACCCAAGACTGTTCAACTGCCTCCCATCATGCATAAGGAGGATTACCAATAGACCCCTGGCTGTCTTCAAGAAGGAGCTGGACAGGCACCTCAAGTCAGTGCCTGACCAGCTGGGCTGTGGTTCATATATCAGTTTGTGTATGGCCAGCAGCAACAGCCTGGTTGATCAGACCCTGATTCACCATGAGGCCTGGTCTCAGACCGGGCCGGGGGGATGCGATGACCCCAAAACCCTCTCCAGGTATACCTCAAACTGCTACTTCATGTCTTCCACTGTCTGTACCATTATTCTCCATACTGGACCAATGAAGCTGCTGGTTGGCAAAACATATCCATAACAAAAATAATCAGGTGTTGCACGAGTCTTATTGATCTTCTTGTCAGTTTTATAAACCATTAATGTACAGTTGCAGTTAAGAATACCACCTCCAGCCCAGTGAGCAATTTATTGTATAATCACTTGCTAAACTAATCCTTGTCACCTCTTCATAGCCCCTATTTGTTCCTTTATGTCTAAGGCTCATTACAAGCAAATTTTTGAGAACTGAATTTTCATAAAAGAGAACCTACCTGCACAGCATTTCCCTTTAAACATAAAAGTTTAACTTCCTATGCCAGAACATACCTACAGGTTTAGTGATGCCAAGCAAACCACCTTGACCAAGCAGCTTCAGGATCCTGTGTGCAGGCCACCGGCCAGCAGCCTCCCATTCATCCACATATGGGTTGATTTCTGTATCAATGAGCTGATAGGAGAAAAATTAGCTGCTAAGTATAGTATCAAAATCTTTCTTCTTCTTTCAACAAATCAGCCGTATCCCACCGAGGTAGGGTAGCCCAAAAGGAAAAATGAAAGTTTCTCCTTTTAAATTTAATGATATATACAAGAGAAGGGGTTACTAGCCCTGTGCTCCCGGCAAAGGGCTAGTAACGCATGGCTTGTGGAGGAAGAATTCTGTTCCACTTCCCCATGGAGATAAGTGGAAATAAACAAGAACTAGTAAGAAAAGAGAAGAAAACCCAGAGGGGTATATAGCATGTATATACTTGTACGTACACGCATGTGTAGTGTGACCTAAGTGTAAGCAGAAGAAGCAAGATACACCTGAAATCTTGCATGTTTATGAGACAGAAAAAAGACACCAGCAACCATACCATCATGTAAAACAATTACAGGCTTCCGTTTCACACTCACTTGGCAGGACAGTAGTACCTCCCTGGGCAGTTGCTGTCTACCAACCTACTACAGTAGGGCCCCACTTATATGGCAGGTTAGGTTCCAGGCTACCGCCGTAAAGCGGAAATCGCCGTAAAGTGGAACACCCTTTTTTTCCACTTATAAATGCATACAAATACTAGATAACAAGTTTACACTAACATATATTAAGTTAGCAATAGAACTAGGCATCAAAAAACAATAAAAAAGTACAATACACACATAGTGCACTCATTACTTACCTTAAAATATTTATAGTCTTAATCTAGGGTGAGACAAGTAGTATTTATTGTAAGAAATCAAGTGTGGTATGTACGGTAGTCAGCCGGGCTACCATACCAGGCCACCCCACCTACACATAATATTCTGTTACATTTAAGCATCCCAGAGTGATAAAATGCATATACAGTTTACTCATTACTTACCTTAAAATATTTGTAGTCTTAATCTAGGGTGAGACAAGTAGTATTTATTGTAAAAAATCAAGTGTGGTATGTATGATAGTCAGCCGGGCTACCATACCAGGCCAACGCACCCGCACATATATTCTATGATATTTAACCCTTTCAGGGTCCGTCCCGTAGATCAACGGCTTTACGTTGAGTGTCCAAACCGTAGATCTACACCAAAATTCTAGCGCCGTCAAATCTAGCGCGAAAATGCTCATAGGCCTACATGTGAGAGAACGGGTCTGCGTGGTGGGTGTGCGCCATAAACAAAAAATCTAGGCGCCCGCATAGCATTGTGGGAACGCCGGCTCAGTTACCCTTGTTCACCATGCCTCGTCGCAAGTCAGCTCTCACTCCCCGGAAAATTGGGACTCTCCTCTTCCTATCTGATAGTTCGGACACTGATGGAAGTGGAAATGAAGACGAATTCTACGGCTTTGATCAGTTAGTGACCGAAAAGAATGACCAGGATATCGATAATAGTGCAGAAAACCCTGACAATCCTCAACCTTCTACCTCTGGTGTGGGCACTCGTGACTCACGGTCGGTTGTTCCTCATCGCAAGAGAAAACTAATATTTTCGCGTGGCCAGGCCTCTGACTTCGGTAATGATGATGATAGTAACGTGGACTGTGATTTTATTGCGCTCGACGATCAATCGAGTAGTGATAGTGAGGAATCGTATTCACCAGTGAAGCGTCGGTATGTTCGCCGCCACATGCGCTCGGGTAGTGTACACTATGCTGTGCCCAGGGGACGGAGTACATCCCAGAGTACATCCCGGAGTACATCCCGTGGCCCAACACCAGTTTTAGGTAGTGATAGTGAGGATGATGTGGCTACACTTGGCATGGATAGACCACAGGCATCAGTGGATGGTGTTAGTGGTGATGGTAGTAGCACTGCCATGCGTGACTCGCCAGGCCACGCTGGGACCCACACTGCTGACTCGTCAGTTCAAGGACAAAGCGGAGCGCCAGCCACCAGCCCACCACAACCACAACCACCCGCACAACCAGCCTATGATGTCCAGTATCCACCAGCAAACCATATGTGGGATTGGCAGCAAAATCCCAATTTTGTTCCCAAGCCTCACCACTTTGATGATTCTCAAAGTGGAATTCTACCTACTTGTCCCCTTGGAACCACGGCCAATGAACTGGAATTCTTTGAATTATTCTTTGACCAGCCATTGATGGAAATTATTGTCAGGGAAAGTAATAAGTATTTTGAGTACACCATGGCAAATACGATCTTATCACCACAGTCAAGACTACACAGGTGGAAAGAGACGACTGTTGCAGAAATGTATTTGCTTTTTGCAACAATAATGCTTATGCCTCACGTCTATAGGCATAATATAAAAGCATACTGGTCCACAGATCGGCTAATTTCTACCCCAGTCTTCAGTGAAATCATACCAGTGAACAGGTTTATCTTACTCTTACGTATGTTGCACTTCTCTGACAAAACCAGGCCTGACAGAAGTGACAGGTTATACAAGATTAGAAATGTTTTCATGTATCTCAAACAAAAGTTCAGGATATACTTTTATCCATTCAAGAATCTTGTAATTGACGAGTCTTTGATTTTGTTCAAAGGTAGACTGTCATTCAAGCAGTATATACCGAGCAAGAGGAAACGCTTTGGTATAAAACTGTTTGTACTCTGTGATTGTGACAGTGGCCTGGTGTTGGATATTGTTGTATACACGGGTAGTAAAACATTGAAAGATACCAAGATGTTATTGGGTATCTCAGGTGACGTAGTGAGAAACATGATGGCACCTTATCTTGGTATGCCCCATACATTATATACCGATAACTGGTACACAAGCCCATTACTCAGTGATTTCATGCGAGTGAACAAGACAGATGTGTGTGGCACAGTGCGTTCTAATCGTAAACATGTGCCCAGGCTCAACGCAGGTGCTCGTGGTGATGACGTGCAGGTGTTTACTGCCAATGACATCATGGCATTACGGTGGCATGACAAACGAGATGTCACATTGTTGACAACCATTCACCGTAATGAAATGCAAGACAGTGGCAAAGTTGATCGAGTGACTAATGAACGTATTCAAAAACCAGTGTCAGTGATTGATTATACACAAAACATGCGCTTGGTTGACAAGTGTGACATGCAGATTGGTTTTGTTGACTGTGTTCGTAAGAGTTACAAGTGGTACATGAAACTTTTCTTCCATCTCATGGACATTTCAATGCTCAATGCATATAATATGTACCAAATAAAGACTGGCAACAGACCACCGTATGGTGAATTTTGTTTGTCTGTTGTCAGACAACTCATAATGAAGTACCAGGTAACAACACCTGCTATACAACATGGTCCTCGAATTCCTCAGGATATACCCAAGCGTTTGAGGAGAGAAGGTGATCATTTCATAATACAGCTTCCTTCAACTCAGAAGAAATTTGCTCAGAAGAGATGCATTGTCTGTACACAAACAAAACGACGGCAACAAAGACGCAAAGACACTCGGTTTATGTGTGAGGAATGTAAGGTGCCTCTGTGCATGGTGCCTTGTTTCAAGGAGTTCCACAAGCTCCAGCAGTTTTAAAACCATGTCCAGTGATTGTAAATATGTAAATATATGATAGAACATTAGTATTATACAATATTTGTGCATGTTTATTGTAATAAACAACAGTAGTAAACAATAATATGATAATAACTTTAGTGCAGTTATTGTGTTCAATACAGTGAGTTTATATATATACATTATATACAGTATTGGTCTCTCAGGCTCCAAATGTTAGTAGGAATAGAAAAAAATTGGAAAAGAAAAGAAAAAACAACTAAAACCACAAAATAATGTAATGCGCGTATGTGGAATTCGTCGATGTTGCCGCCACCACATCATTTTTGACAAACTTCTTGGCACTGTATCTCGGTAAGTACTGATCAGATTTTTTTTTTGTCTTATTACCTTCACAAAAATATGCTCTTTAATTCTGTAAGAAATTTTTTTTTTTTTTTTTTTTCAAAATTTCTTGGACACTGGAGCACCACTTCAGATTTTGGCCTTGGACCCTGAAAGGGTTAAGCATCCCAAAGCAATAAAATGTATACACAGTTCATTCATTACTTACCTTAAAATATTTGTAGTCTTAATGTAGGGTCAGGAGTAAGTAAATGAGATAAAACGAATAAATGAGAGAGAAAGAATGAGTGCATGAGAGAGGACAGGCGCAGAGTTATGTAAACAAACCAGGCGAAGGTAAGTTTTGTAAACAAACAAAGTGTACACGTCTGGTTTGTGTACAAGTTACATTGTGTACAGGTTGTCTCTACATTGATACGGTAGAATAAATAAAGAAGAACACTCCCATTCTCATGTATCACCATTTTTAGAAGAAATGACGCTCTGAGTGAAGGCAATGGAAATAAGTCACTCTGTCTGACTTTTTTGGGTTATCCTAGGTTCTCTACACATATGCTGTTATGTATGATAATCTATGTAACTGTATTTGTGTATACCTTAATAAACTTACTTACTTACATATGAAAGGAATAATTTTCTACAGTTAACCCCAGTAACACATTTTCTCTTTTGTTAGATTAGAGAAAATGTTATTCTTGGCGTCACTTGTACAAGTTATCTGGCTACCTCATCTCATATTTATGTTTATTTATTCTATTGTGGGGTGTATTTATCATCTTTATATGTTATGTATCATGTTTATTATATAATTCTGAAAAAAATATCATGGACGGATTAATGAAAATGTGTATACGTATTAACGTAATATACGACATTTAATGAGACTCAGTGATGATGATTATTATTATTATTTCTAATATGGCATCACTTATGCAAGTCGTCTGCTACCACATCTCATATTTATGTTTATTTATTCTACTGTAGGGTATATTTATCATATTTTATATGTTATGCATCGTGTTTATTATATAATTTTGAAAAAATATCATAGACGGATTAATGAAAATGTGTATATTAAAGTAATATACATTTAAATGAGACTCGGTGATTATTATTATTACTAATATGACGTCTGGAGACATAAAACACACTTACTGATTTTAATGTGTACCTGCACGCCAGCACAGTATGTAAGTTTATTCAAGTACAGGTATACATAAGTATAATTATCAGAGTATATATAAAATATGAAATAACTTTTAAAAACACTTCAAATTTTGGAGTTTCCAGACATAATGGAGAGACTTAGTGCTTACGGATCTCACAGAGAATGTAAACAAACCGGGTGGGGCGCAGTGTCCGTATTAGAAAGTCAGGTGGGGGGAGCCGTATAGCGAGTTATGGTCATAATTTGAAATGACCGTATTAGCAGAAAGCCATAAAGCAAAACGCCGTAAAGCGGGGCCCCACTGTACCTAGAACCTATCAAAATATCTACATGAAAGAAAAGGCTCCTATAAAATACTGCAGAACTTAGATTTCAAGAGAAATATGCTCAAGTAGGTGATCTACATAGAAGTGAAGGTTCCATAAGGAAGAAAGACTTACAACAGATGTTTAACATCTTCAGACCCACAGAAAATATTACCCATTCTTTATGCTATACACAGTAATATGATAGGTCTGCAAGATGTGTCCTTGTATGGCATTTTCTGTGTTGGAGACTGCAAGAATGGAAATTGTGTGTGTATCCTAGCGAATGTGATTGTTTCCAACACTTTTAACTTTTAAATTGCCACACTTGTTGATCAACAGGTGTGCATATACTGCTACAAATGTAGATCTATGTTTAAATTCTAGCACCCTCAAAATGGCTGTGACTGGGAATGTTAGGCCTACACACTAACAACTTCTACTTTTTTGTGACACAAATGATATAGTTAACATGAATTAATACACTGGTAAGCACAAAAAAAACACTAATTAAGCAATGCAATTCAGGAATAAGGCTTAAATATTACTTAAGAACTAGAAAGACTATTAAGTAGGACTTCTTATATGTTAACTACAATCATAAGCACAATAAGAAAGGTAGCTAATGACCAATGGTCAATTACAAGAGATTTACATTATTTCAGACTGATTCAATGATCTTCAGTTTTGTAGAGTGATTGAATAAAGACAGTGAAGATATAGCAAGTCACTTAGTTACAATAAAAATACAATGGGACAAGATGTGTTACCAGTTATGGAGGAGAGTTGAAGGAAGGCTGGAAGGAGGAGGCAAGAATGGGATGAAAGGTGGCTCAAATACATTGAGAAGATGAGGTGTTCTTTAACAATAGCTCTGAATCAACTGGCAGATAGGGGCCTTTCAATGCTTCTGGCAGGGAGTTCTAGGTTTTAGGGTCTTTTATGCACACTAAACTTTTAAACAGGTCGAGTCAGGCATGGGGGATGTCAAAAAGGTTTTTGACATCCCCTGTTTCAAAGAATTAATTGTCCTATACTGGAAAAAGTAGGCCTGCATTGTTAGTGTGTGCACCAACAAAAAATTCCTCCTCCATGCTGGGCATTTTGGGAACAGTTTTCCTGAAGGTACCATACCATTATGTCTTATCATAGACATCATTTCACTCTACAGATTATTGGCCAATTGCTATTTACCCAGGCTGATTCTAGTACTAGAGATAGTGATGAAGACAGAGTCATATGAATATGAAGATACAGAAAGTCCTGCTGCCACTACAAATGCTCCAACAAGTAAGGAAAATCCTGATTAACTCTGAAGCACTATATGCATGACACAACTCCCTTTCACTGAGAAGAAATACGCCCGGTACCAAAAAAACAGAGACATACATGGACCCATAACTCGTGTAAAACTCACAAAACTGCACTGTACATGGAAACCGGCTTTGAAGAGGTTCTTGAACTCAAGCAACTGTAGTAGGTATAATGAACAGTGAGTGTATCATGTATAGTGCATATAATATAAAACAAAGGTAAAAAGAGTACCGAGAAAGAACAATTTGTCAGTAAGAATTTTATTCAAAGAAATAATTAGTTCTTAAGTAGTAGGCTGGTAGACAGCAACTACCCAGGGAGGTACTACCATCCTACCAACTGAGCATGAAATGGAAGCCTGTAATTGTTTTACATGATGGTACGATTGCTGGTGTCTTTTTGTCCGTCTAATAAACATGCATGATACCAAGTATATCTTGCTACTTCTACTTACCCTTAGGTCACACTACACATACATGTACATGTATGTATGTATGTATGTATGTACAGGTCTCCCTCAACATTCACATTTTCAACTTTCACGGGCTTCACACATTCGCGAATTCCCAACCGCCAAATTCCCAGCCACCAAATTCCCAGCCGCCAAATCATATTTAAGTTTCCCGCCACCTGCGAGTCCCTACTACCCTCCCTCCGACCCCCACAACTGGCAGCCAGCCCTCCCACCACTCAGTGTGCTGAGTGTTTTGTTTGTTCATTATTTGCTATTAACCCTTTGAGGGTCGACAGGCCCTCTCCGAAACTCGTTCTCAGGGTCGGCCAAATTTCAAAAAAAAAAAAATTATTTTTTCTTATGAAAAAATAGAGTTTTTTTTTCTAAACATTATAGGATAAACAAAAAAAATTTACCATCAATACTTACGGAGATATGGATGCATGAAGTTTGCAGAAAATGAGCCACGTATGGCAACAGCGGCGACTGCCGCTCACCCGGTAAACTTTGATTTACTTGTATTTGAAGGTTTGTTGTTTTTTTCACTATTTTATTTTTTCACATAACTTATGTGGCCTATGAGACCAAAGTAAGGTGCAATGTACATATATACACTCGTTGTATACAACACAATAAGCACACAAACATAATTATCAATATATTGTTTACAAAACTTGTTTACAAAAACAAACAATACAAAACATTGTTTATTATTATTGTTCTATAATATATATACCAATATACAGTCACTGAACATATTCCTATTAGTTCTGCAGCTTATGGAACTCTGAAACATGGTGTCATACACAATGGTGTTTTATCTTTCTCCCTCATTCTATCTCTTTCAATCTGTCTCTCTCTTTCTATCTGTCTGTCTATCTCTGTCTCACAGGTACACATAAATACAAGTATACATAGTATAAATTACCTAGGATAACCCAAGAAATCCAGACAAAGTGCTATACTCTGCTTGAAGATGTGAGTAAAAGTGATGACACAGTCTTGTGGCTCTCTGAGACAGAGAGCTAGACGGATAGACAGATAGACAGGGAGCTTGACAGACAGACAAATAGACAGACAGAAATGTTAGTGTACCAGTACCAGTGTACTAGTGTTCCACCCTCCTCCTCCT
Organism: Cherax quadricarinatus; assembly: GCF_038502225.1. Classification (NCBI taxonomy): domain Eukaryota; kingdom Metazoa; phylum Arthropoda; class Malacostraca; order Decapoda; family Parastacidae; genus Cherax; species Cherax quadricarinatus. The sequence goes on from NC_091329.1 coordinate 23,578,598, forward strand.
CTTCTTCCTCTTCCTCCTCTTCCCCCTACTCTTCCTCCTCTTCCCCCTACTCTTCCTCATACTCTTCCTCTTCCTCCTCTTCCTCTTCCTCCTACTCTTCCTCTTCCTCCTCCTCCTCTTCCTCCTCCTCCTCTTCTTCCTCTTCCTCCTACTCTTCCTCCTCCTCCTCTTCTTCCTCTTCCTCCTCTTCCCCCTAATCTTCCTCCTACTATTCCTCTTCCTCCTCCTCTTCCTCTTATTCCTCTTCCTCCTACTCTTCCTCTTCCTCCTCCTCCTCTTCCTCCTCCTCCTCTTCTTCCTCTTCCCCCTACTCTTCCTCCTTCTCCTTCTTCTCCTCGTCCATAGTGAAAAATTACAAGGAGTCGGCAGCTGTCAAAGTGACATATTGGCTCATTACTCTTTCCCCCTCCGGCCTGTCAAAACAATGGGGTCGGATGCTGCTTCCCCTCCTCCATTCTATCTAATTATCTTTCTCCCTCATTCTATCTGTCTGTCTATCTCTGTCTCACAGGTACACATAAATACAAGTATACATAGTATAAATTACCTAGGATAACCCAAGAAACCCAGACAAAGTGCTATACTCTGCTTGAAGATGTGAGTAAAAGTGATGACGCAGTCTTGTGGCTCTCTGAGACAGAGAGCTAGATGGATAGACAGGGAGCTTGACAGACAGGCAAATAGACAGACAGAAATGTTAGTATACCAGCAAAAACAAAGGGAGGGCGATGTTCATCTCATCTTTTGGCATCAGCTCTACCCTCATTTACCCTCATCAAACGTCAGCACTTATCAGATGTTATCTCCCCTTATCTTGTTACTGTCATGGGTGAACATTTATTATTACATATTATTATTATTACCTATTATTATTATTATGCATTATTATTATTATGTATTATTATTATTATGTATTATTATTATTATGTATTATTATTATGTATTATTGTTATCATTACGTATTCTTCTTCTTCCTCCTCCTCCTCCTCCTCCTCTTCCTCCTCCTCCTCTTCTTCCTCCTCCTCCTCCTCTTCTTCTTCCTCCTCCTCCTCCTCCTCCTCCTCCTCTGCCTCCTCCTCTTGCCTCCTCCTCCTCTTGCCTCCTCCTCCTCTTGCCTCCTCCTCCTCTTGCCTCCTCCTCCTCTTGCCTCCTCCTCCTCTTGCCTCCTCCTCCTCTGCCTCCTCCTCCTCTGCCTCCTCCTCCTCCTCCATTCTTGGAACAAGTTTGAAGAGCTTGTAGTTCATAATCACTATCATTATCATCACCAATGCTCACATCTGAGTCTGGGATTTGGGAAAATAGGAGTTTCCTCTTTGATTCTGGTACAACTGAACGACGGCCCAGCACCAGAGGTGGAAGGCTGTGGGTTGTCTGGGTTTTCCTCACTATTACCCATATTATGGTCATTAGTTTCGGTCAAAACCTCACCAGAACCTTGAAACTCATCTTCACTGTCACTTCCATCTGTATTAGAACTGTCACTGGGGAACAAAAGTGTCCCAATTCGCCGAGGAGTGAGGAACTTCTTACCGCAGGGCACGGTGGAAATTGTGTACTATGATGGCATTCCCACAATGCACCACTGGGTCCCAGATTTTTTTCCTACTGCGCACACCCACCACACAGACCCATTCTCTCACATCTAGGCTTATCAGCCTTTTCCTGCGAGATTTGAGGCCGCTAGAATTTATGCGTACTAGTACGTCAAAAACCCCTACGCGTAAGACGTACTAGTACGACCAAAACCCTCAAAGGGTTAAACTACAGTATAAATAATGTAAACCCATTCATGACTGCATACTGGAATGGCTATTCGGACAGGTATTAGACGGTGACATCATGTGTTTACTCTTGAACACTGCAAAGAATTAAACATTTCTGCTACAGCTAATAATAACAATAGTAATAATAATAATAATAATAATAATAATAATAATAATAATAATAATAATAATAATAATAATAATAATAATAATAATAATAAATATGATATAATTGAAGAAGGAAATTGTACAAAAATACGAGGGAGTGGTTGACACATCGTCAGTGTGACTTTGTTTATGCTGGAGTGAACATTAGTCTCCCTGCTCTTCCAAACATTTCACAATAATTCATTGTGTTTGGTGCTTGTAGATTGAGTGTGACTGGAGTGGTTGAGGCAGTGATTGAGGCAATGGTATTTAATAACATACATGTTAATAATAATATGTTATTACTAATGTGTACTATTATTATTTATAACATATATGTTATTAAATACATACATGTTAATAATAATACATGTTATTAATAATAACATATACTATTATTATTTATAACATATATGTTATTAAATACCACTGCCTCAACCGCTGAATTATTGTGAAATGTTTGGAAGTGCAGGGAGACTAATGTTCACTCCAGCATAAACAAAGTCACACTGACGATGTGTCAACCACTCCCTCGTATTTTTGTACAATTTCCTTCTTCATTTATATCGTATTTATTATCATCATCATTATTATTATTATTATTATTATTATTATTATTATTATTATTACTATTGTTATTATTAGCAATAGCAGAAATGTTCGATTCTTTGCTGTGTTAAAGAGTAAACACACGATGTCACCGTCTAATACCTTTCCTAATAGCCATTCCAATATGCAGTCATGAATGGGTTTACATTATTTATACTGTAGTTTAATAGCAAATAATGAACAAACAAAACACTCACCACACTGGTGGGAGGGCTGGCTGCCAGTTGTGGGGGTCGGAGGGAGGGTAGTAGGGACTCGCAGTGGTGGAGGCAGTGGTGGAGGCAGTGGTGGAGGCAGTGGTGGAGGCAGTGGTGGAGGCAGTGGTGGAGGCAGTGGTGGAGGCATTGGTGGAGGCAGTGGTGGAGGCATTGGTGGAGGCAGTGGTGGAGTTTGTGGTATTTAATAACATACATGTTATTAACATACATGTTATTAAATAACATACGTTATTAAAGCATAACATGTATATATTTAGTACAATTTATGACGTTTTCATGTATTTTATGATTATTCATGATTCAACAAGTTAAGGAAGCAGTATTGTAATATATTTCCCTACAATAAATTGGGGCACCACACATTCACGGTTTTTCAACATTCGAGAGGCTCTTGATCCCCTAACCCTCGCGAATGTCGAGACCTGTATATATAATATATATATATATATATATATATATATATATATATATATATATATATATATATATATAATATATATATATATATAAGGAGGGGTGTTAATGTTGCAGTTTAAAAACTGTAGTGTAAAGCACCCTTCTGGCAAGACAGTGATGGAGTGAATGATGGTGAAAGTTTTTCTTTTTCGGGCCACCCTGCCTTGGTGGGAATCGGCCGGTGTGATAATAAAAAAAAAAATAAAATATATATATATATATATATATATAATATATATATATATATATATATATATATATATATATATATATATATATATATATATACAGTGGACCCCCGGTTAACGAACTTTTTTCATTCCAGTAGTATGTTCAGGTGCCAGTACTGACCGAATTTTTTCCCATAAGGAATATTGTGAAGTAGATTAGTCCATTTCAGACCCCTAAACATACACGTACAAACGCACTTACATAAATACACTTACATAATTGGTCGCATTTGGAGGTGATCGTTAAGCGGGGGTCCACTGTATATATATACAGTGGACCCTCGACCAGCGATGGCATCGATTAACGATAAATCTGACTAGCGATACATTTTATCGCAAAAATTTTGCCTCGATTAGCGCTAAAAAACTCGACCAACACTGTTCCTTCCGTCTGAGACGCGTCCACATCTGGCCAGTGTTTACAAGCCAGACAGCCACCGTGGTCGCTTCCAAGCATACAATCGGAACATTTCATATTATCACAGCCTTTTCAGTGATTGCACCTGCAAAATAAGTCACCATGGGCCCCAAGAAAGCTTCTAGTGCCAACCCTACAGCAAAAAGGGTGAGAATTACTATGGATATGAAGAAAGAGATCATTGCTAAGTATGAAAGTGGAGTGCATGTCTCCGAGCTGGCCAGGCTGTACACAAAACCCCAATCAACCATCTCTACTATTGTGGCCAAGAAAACAGCAATCAAGGAAGCTGTTCTTGCCAAAGGTGCAACTATGTTTTCGAAACTGAGATCGCAAGTGATAGAAGATGTTGAGAGACTGTTATTGGTATGGATAAACGAAAAACAGATAGCAGGAGATAGCATCTCTCAAGCGATCATATGTGAAAAGGCTAGGAAGTTGCATGACGATTTAATTAGAAAAATGCCAGCAACTAGTGGTGATGTGAGTGAATTTAAGGCCAGCAAAGGTTGGTTTGAGAGATTTAAGAATCGTAGTGGCATACATAGTGTGATAAGGCATGGTGAGGCTGCCAGTTTGGACCAAAAAGCAGCTGAAAAATATGTGCAGGAATTCAAGGAGTACATAGACAGTGAAGGACTGAAACCTGGACAAGTGTTTAATGGTGACACTGACAATGTTGTGAAACACGTTAGGAATGTCATAAAGGAACGGGAGGTACAGGCCTCTATGGACAGATATGTTGTGCGACAGAGGTCCAGTGACTCTCAAGCTGGTCCTAGTGGCATTAAAAGAAGGGAAGTAACCCCGAAAGAGGACTTGCCACCTCAAGTCCTAATGGAAGGGGATTCCCCTTCTAAACACTAAGACCATCAACACACTCCCCTCTTCCCATCCCATCAATCATCACCAGATCTTCAATAAAGGTAAGTGTCATGTAACTGTGCATGTCTTCTTCAGTTTGTGTGTATTAAAATTAATATTTCATGTGTTAAAAATCTTTTTTTTCAATACTTTTGGGTGTCTTGCACGGATTAATTTGATTTCCATTATTTCTTATGTGGAAAATTAACTTGACTAACGATTATTTTGACTAACGATGAGCTCTCACGAACGGATTAATAGCGTTAGTCGAGGGTCCACTGTATATATATATATATATATATATATATATATATATATATATATATATATATATATATATATATATATATATACAGTGGACCCCCGCATAACGATTACCTCCTAATGCGACCAATTATGTAAGTGTATTTATGTAAGTGCGTTTGTATGTGTATGTTTGGGGGTCTGAAATGGACTAATCTACTTCACAATATTTCTTATGGGAACAAATTCGGTCAGTACTGGCACCTGAACATACTTCTGGAGTGAAAAAATATCGTTAACCGGGGGTCCACTGTATATATATATATATATATATGTATATATATACATACATATATATATACATATATATATATACACACATACATACATACAGTGGACCCCCGAGTTTCGTGATTAATCCGTTCCAGAGAGCCCGCCGAAGGTCGAAATTCACGAAACTCGAAACCATTTTCCCCATAAGAAATAATGGAAATAAAATTAATCTGTTCCAGTCACCCAAAAATATTAAAATAAAATATTTTTTTTCAAATTAAATAAAGATTTACATAATGAAAACAATCAGAAATCAAGTACTACATGCATTTAAAAAAATAATAATAACAGTACACTTACCTTTACTGAAGACTTCTGCATGGATGGAAGACGGGAGGAGGGGGTAGGAGTAAGGTGTACACTATTGTTTGGAAGGAGAATCTCCTTCCATTAGGACTTTAGGTAGCAAGTCCTTATCTGGGGTTACTTCCCTTCTTTTAGTGCCACTGGGAACAACTTGAGAGCCATTGGACCCCTGTCGCACAAAATATCTGTCCAGAGAGGTCTTTTTCTGGCATTTCTTTAAGATTTCCCTGAAGTGGGACACAACACTGTCATTGTACATGTTGCAGATATGGCTTGTTTCAGCTTGGTCAGGGTGATACTTTTCAACAAAACTTTGCAACTCATTCCCATTTCAAACATGTCCTTAATCACTGAAGAAGGCAACTCACCCACTCCCTCTTCCTCCTCCTCTGAAGCAAGCTCCTCGGCTGTGGTCTGATGCTGTTCTAGTTGAAGCTCTTGCAGTTCGTCAGTGGTTAGCTCTTCCCAGTGGTCCTCCACCAACTCTTCCACATCCCTGTCACTCACTTTATTTGCCAAAGGGCTTGCACTAGCTTTCCTTGGGTCCAAGATGACTTATTTAGCAGTTGCAAGCACAAAAAACAATGGATTATTATGAAATGTAGTGTATGAACCCGCGGGGTGATGGTCACGTGTTGGTAAACAATGGCACACTGAGCGTGAATGGCGTGGGAAACTGGCTTGGTGTGCGCGATGACAGGAGGACGGGTACCAGATGGTCGCTGAAACACGAGTCTTTTCACGAAACTCAAGGCCAAATTTTTCCAAAAAAACTCGCCGAAGGTCAAATTTCACGAAAGTCGAGGCTGCCGAAACTCGGGGGTCCACTGTACAAATGTACAGTCACTGACATGTTCCTAGAAGTTCTGCAGCTTGTGGAACTCTTTGAAACATGGTTTCATACACAATGGTGTTTTACACTCCTCACACATAAAACGAGTGTCTGCATTTTTGTGAGCATTATTTTTTTATTTGCACTGACAAAACACCTCGTCTGAGCAGTTTTCTTCATAGTAGTAGCAGACAGTTGTGCTAGGTAGTTATCCTAGGTAAATGTGTCATCGTTCCTTCCTACCTACCTTTCTTTCTGTCTTCATTCTTTCTTTCTTTCCTTCCTGCTGGTTTCTATAATATATACTATACATATACGTATATAGTCACTGGACACTTTCATATAACTGCTATTATCTTCAGCAAGCTTGTGTTGTGTGTGAGTGTGTGGACTTCTAAATGTGCTGAGTCAGGGTCCGGCAGCTGTCAAAATGAAATATTGTATCATTACTCACTCCCCCTACCGCCTCTCAAAACAATGGGGTCAGATGCTTCTTTCCCCTCCATCCTCCTA